>NC_053421.1:29853099-29962099 GCF_016859285.1 Xiphias gladius
TGAAACAAACTAGTCTATCATTTTCAAACCACTGTGATTCTTCATCCGTTTTCCGCTCAGACCTCGTCCTCCCCAGCGATGTCTTCCAGCATGCTGGTGTAGTCTTCCTCAGGGAGGACGAACAGTCTGATACCCTGATAACTGGAACACACTATCTAGTCCTCTTTCAGTGGTGGAAGAAGTACTCGGATCTTTTACTTTATAAAAGTACCAGTGCAACAGCAGAAAAAGATACCTCACTGCAAGTAAAAGTCCTGCACTTAAAATCCTGCTGAAGCTTAAGTACAGAAGAATTCAGAAAAATGTAGTGAAAGTACCAAAAGTAAAAGTACTTGCTATGCAAAATGTCCAATGACGTGATCAGATCATTGTTCCTGAGTCACGGAGGCTTCGGCAGCGTTTTACTGTCGGAGCTGCTCCAGGTGGAGCTGCTTTTAGCTACGTCACAGACAGGGAGAGAGTTCAGTCCACTGGTTCCCAACTCGGGGGTTGGGCCCCTCCAGAGGGTCACCAGGTGAACCTGAGGGGTCGTCAGACGATTCATGGGAAAGAAGAAGAAACACAGTTCTGATCCACTGATCTGTTCTCTGATCTTTGATTTTTAGTTAAATATTGATAATTTGATCAGTTATTAAAATTGAAGTCACAAGACAAAACGTTTGAGAATCACTGGTTTAATCTTTGGTAATGCAGTTTATTTATGTATCTTTCTGTTTTCAATCTTAATTTGTAAAGTAACTAGTAACTACAGCATTAAGATAAACGTAGAGAAGTAACAAAGTACAGTATTTCCCTCTGAATTGTTGTGAAACAGAAGGATAACGTAGCATCAAATGGAAATTCTCAAGTAAAGTACATGTACCTCAAATTTGAATAAATGTACTTAGTTAACCAGTCCCCCCCCGGCACAGTCCCCGAGCTCCAAATGACAGTGAAAAAGCCCCACCCAAGACAGCCCCACAGTAATACTCAGGAACCCCTGAGGTCACAAATGTCTGATAAAAAAAATAAAACTGGGGCTGTAAGGTTCCAGCATCGGCTGGCTGCTGTCGGCTGACCGTCGGCTAGCTGTCGGCTAGCTGTCGGCTAGCTGTCGGCTGACTGTCGGCTGGCTGTCAAGTGTCGGCTGGCTGTCGGCTGGCTGTCGGCTGGCTGTCGGCTGGCTGTCGGCTGGCTGTCGGCTGGCTGTCGGCTGGCTGTCGGCTGGCTGTCGGCTGACTGTCGGCTAGCTGTCGGCTGACTGTCAGCTGGCTGTCAAGTGTCGGCTGGCTGTCGGCTGGCTGTCGGCTGGCTGTCGGCTGGCTGTCGGCTGGCTGTCAAGTGTCGGCTGGCTGTCGGCTGGCTGTCGGCTGGCTGTCGGCTGGCTGTCAAGTGTCGGCTGGCTGTCGGCTGGCTGTCGGCTGGCTGTCGGCTAGCTGTCGGCTGACTGTCAGCTGGCTGTCGGCTGGCTGTCGGCTGGCTGACGGCTAGCTGTTGGATAGCTGTCAGTTGACTGTCGGCTGGCTGTCGGCTCGGTTTATCACAGCTCTTAAAGGACGACTCCATTTTAAGACTGTTTAGCTTTTTGATATCTAAAACTATGACGTTTCTATTCAACATATCAGACTCACTTAACCAGTCATAACTTCACCGAAAGAAACATCAAGCTGCATTCTTACCAGTTTAAGAATAAATCATATGTTTCACTGTAACTGAATCATGAATTTGAGTCTAGTCATAATTTAAACAGAGACTATCTATTTTCAGCAGCCAGTGTGACCTCTCACCTCTCATGATGTCACACAGGAAGTGGAACTTCATAGAGACACAGAGGATGTGGTTGATGATGGGGACAGGTATCACCTCCATGCACTCCGCCCACCTGCGTCTGAACCAATCAAAACAGCGCTGCATAGCCTCTTCCACCACACCTGGACGACGCACACAAATCAAATGTAGCCTGTCCTCTAAATGTGAAATGTGTCTTTAACACTAACAGATACAGTCCAGGGCAGAAGTATTTGGACAGTTGCATGTAACATAATGGATTCAACATTAAAGTGCCAAGTCTCAACTAGCCCACACTGTGCCCAGAGTTTAGAGGTTCATAACAAATTGGACAGATACACATGAAGTCAAACAGAATCATCATATTCAATATTCCTTGATTTGTCGGCTCGGTGTAGCCTAATGATTTGTGTTTTATTCCTTTGCAGTCAGCGACTGGCTGAAGTCTTGGACCCACAGACACCAGGAGAGTCTTTGTATCTTCCCTTCTGAACGTGCTGAAGCTCAGAGCCTTGAGAACAAAACATGTGTAACTGTCCACGTACCAATGGCCTGGACCTCCATTATCCAGTGTCCAGTGTCACAAATGTGATGATGTTGATGTGGTCTGACTCACTGTTGCACTGCATCATGGTCTTTGTAGTGAACTGCTCTTGTGTGCTGTTGGCAGCCTCGGTGTGTTTTCGTTTGAATCGGTCGTATCCGTACTGAAGGACGACTTCGTCCCTGATGCTCTGAAACTTCCTGCCGACGCTCAGAGCCTCCGACTCTAACTCTGCTTTATCATCCTGAACAGGAAACAACAGTGGGACCAATGACTCCTGCAGCCCAACCCCTGATAATCAGGATACTGATCAATTCATGCTGAACGTTCTGATTGATTATAGATCATCTGTCTTTTTGATTTAGTTTGTGTTCGGTCTGTTGTTTTGTTGGTCACAGGAATTTGTCTTAAAAACGGAAAACATCTTTTTTCCAGCTTTTTTAAACTTTTTTAAATTACATTTTTATAATGGCGCAAAGTTTAAGAAAACAAGTTTTCAAATAGACTCTAATGCAGCTGTGATCAGATCTCAGTGTTTGTTAATGTCTTTGTTACCAACTCCTAGGACACAGCTGGAACAATATTGAATATGTAGAACAAACACGGAACATTAATTAACACTGAAACATGTTATTATATCTGATTACAAACTACATTACAGTTTGTTATAAACCAATTATTACAGGTTTATAAGCTGATTATACAGGATAAATAAGGAGACTTGAACTAAAGAGGACTCCTTGTGTTATTACCGGTTGTTTTAACGTACATGACTTGGCAGTTACTTGTTTTTGTCCAGTTATTGTCTTTTGTGATAAAGATACAGACAAATTACCAGTTAATTCTTGTTGTTGTTGTGCTTTCCAGGGTCTGTCTTTCTCACCATGAGTTGCTGAGTGATGAGCAGAAACGGTCTGACGGCGTCTCGCCACAGTAACTTGCTGTGATGAACCTGCAGGTCCAGGTTGCAGCTCAGAGACAGAGCAGCCGTCTCCACGTTACGCCAGATGTTAGAGACCGGTCCTGCAGTAACGTGGTGAGACAGACGGGACACGCTACAACATCAGAGACACGATAAGATCCGCCAGCACAATACAATACAGTTCAATACAAACACAGTACAGCGAGATGTGATATACTCTAAGACAATATACATTTCTGTATACTGCAATGTCCATATTGTATACAGCTTTATGACCTCATCTCTCTAATTTCCCCCCTCTCCTATTTTCTTTTTATTGAGCGAATTCAAAGAGATCTCGATCTCTTTTTCTTTCTGAGAAGCCTCTGAGTCTCCGAGCTGCTGTAACATGTGAATACCCCCCCACCCCGCCCCCATTGAGGTCTGGGCTTATCTAATTTATTTATTCATTTATTCTATGCAGGAGACCTCTCTAAATGCTGTGGGGAAAGAGCACTATGTGAACTACTGTCATCCACAAACGCTGAGAAGAAGAATTTAACGTCTTCCTGCCGGCTGGGAAACTGTACCGGACAGACGAGTAGAGGGGGCTTCATTCTATGACGACTGTTTTACCCTAAAAATGAATGTCCCACAACAGATATGATACCTGAGAAACGCAGATGAAGGAAATGTGAGAGGAAATGTTGCAGCTACAAACTAAATGTCCATTTAAACTCGTTTGTTTAGAACATAAACTTCACAGGGATGAAATGTTTGGTGTGTCTGTTTGTGCATCTACTGCAATGTGAATAATACATGACTCTACAAGTTTATACGTTCACTGTAAATGTCTGAACCAAAGGTGGTTTAACCAAGTCTCGTGAATTCCACTGAGACCATCAGTTCCTGGCTGGATTTAGCGACTGTCTCGTTTCTGCGGGGTAACAAACGAAATTAATATTTTTCAGATCCAGAAAAGGTCAGCCCTGCTTCTACCTCCTCCAGACTGGACTTGTAACGCTCTGTGTTCTGGTCCTCAGAAGGCGAGACATCCAAAGACCGCGGCTACAACTTCTACGAGAAGCGACCACATCAGAACGATCCTCGCTAAGCTTCACTGCTTACCTGTGACTTTTAGAATTGATCTGCTTGTTTTTTGCGGCCTCGAATGGTCGGGTTCCTACTGATGTCTGTGATCTGCCAGCTCCCTGTGATCCTGACCGTGACTTGTCACTAAAGGTGACCCGGCCCCTGTGCTGTCTAGGACCCCCAGCTGTGGAGCAAACTCAGTGTCCTCTGTGAAATCTTTCTTAAACCTCACTTTTACCTTATGGCTTCTTCTCAACTAACAGTACTGCTGTTATGTTTGTATTAATTATTCATCTTGTTTTAGATTCATATTTGTACTAATTTGCACCTGTGTTTTAAAGGGTGCTTCGTAAATAAATTTATTATTATTATTATCAGTTCGATATTTAGGAGAGTTTATGTGCTGGAACTGCTTCTTGGCGACGAGACAACGAATGGACAATAATTAACCGGTAATGGGTCAGTGCACCAGGAAGCGGTAAAGACGAGGCTGCACTCGAAAGCTTCTCTGGACGAGTCTCAGAAAGTTGACATTTGTGCGGTAAACGCAGTGTGTTTCAGTTTCAGCCGTTAGTGAAGGGCACTAACCGGCTGGTTTGTTGAACGTGTCTCTAGTTTACATTCAGCTCAGATGAAGAGCAGCAAAGGTGATCCTCTGCCACACAAGTAAACTCGGTGTGTGTGTGTGTATCTGTGTGTCTGCCTTTACCTCTGTAGAGCACAGACAGGATAAACAGCATCAGGTACGCTCGGCCGCGGGAGCCGAGCATGCTGGGAAACATCAGGAGGACTGAACACCTGAAAGAGGAGGACAACGCCCCGCCCAGGACACACACACCTGGAACAAAACACCCACGGACACACGTGTCAGTCCGATGCTGTCAATGTGTTCGACGCATTTCATCAAGAAAAAAAAAACGAAAAACGGCCGCGAGTGTGACGTCTCCTCACCGACAAACACGCATCCTGCTGCCAGCTTCAGGTCAAAGGTCAGAGGGAGACTGTGAGCGACGCCCAGGAACAGGACTGAACAGGGACCATATGAAGGATCGTTATTTCATCACATCTCACTCCTTTGATTTCACGAAGAACGTCAACTGGACATAATAACGAGCTTTTTAAATTTTAAAGTATAAAACATTTATAAAAATAAAAAATGTTATATAATAACAGTTGCTGAAATAATAAACAAAATATAAAATTTTACAAAAATAAAAGCTAAATCAAAACAAAAAATGTACTATATACATTTTATAATAATAAACTTTATTAAAAATTAAAAAAAAAACAACTGCAATTAAAAATAGAATCAAATATAGGATTAAACATTTTTCAATATTATTTATTTTTCCTTGGTTTTACCAGGAAGTCCCACTGAGATAAAAAAAATCACTTTTACAAGTGAGACCTGGCCGAGACAGCAGCCCTACAAACTCACAACGCATTAAAACACAACAAACACAACATAAAACAGAGAATAGCACATATAGCACATGATGTACAAAAATCCACGAGACTAACAACAATTTCAACTCAGTGGTCTCTCGAGGAAAACACCCACATTACTAATCCTTTACGATGCCTTTAAATAATAATAACACAACTACAGACAAAAACAAAAATTCACCATAATGAAAACAAGAAAATATTTAGAATTTTAAGACAATAAAAACTAAACCAAAAAAATAAACATTTTATCATAAAAATGAAATATTTTATAAAAATAATAATAATTAAAAATGAAAAATTTTGAAATAAATGGTTTAGAATAAAACTAAATCAAAATATTAAAAGTAAAATAAAAACAATAATAAAAACCAAATGAATGAATTAAAATGAAAATATGGGGATGCTAACGATGCTAACATTAGCCAGTTACGGAGGAATTCTGTAATCCTCACTCTACTCATTCATCCCCCTTTAATCAGGTGGACGGACGGGACGTTACCTGTACCGCTCACCGCTCCAAACAGCGCTCGGAGGACCAGGTGAGCCACCACAGACTCGGATCGGCTGGGGAGCCGGACGGTCTGACTGGACCTCTGCGCATCTGGAACCGACACACACAGCTGGTTGATGAGGAGAGCTGGAGGTCACGCAGATACAACCGCCAACAGAAAAGTGAGACGAAGCTGCTAGCTGACAGGTAGCTGCTACAACAGGTGGTGCCAGGTGAGTTTCTCTGTCGGTGGACGTACCTCCGAGAGGAGCCGAACCTCTCTGCTGCTCAGGCTGAGCCATCGTCCGTCAAGGCTCCGCTTCAAGAGCCTGAAAGCCCGGAGCGAAGCCACAGACCGGGCGGCGGTTTGTCAGTTGACAGCTGGAGCTTCTGGAAGTTTCCGGTTCTGACACCGCGTTTTGTTGTTGTTTTGGTTCGGTTTGGGGTTTTTTTGGTGTCCAGGTAACGTGAAAACACTGGAGTCTGCGCAGGAGCGAAGAAAGGGAGAAGGCACCTGATGAAAACCGACATCACAATCCAGGTGGGAGGAGGCGGAGTCGGACACACCGCCAGAGGAGTCCTGAACAGGTAACCGTTCACAGGTGACGGCGAGACGGGTACTGCTTGCCGCTGCTCGGCTAGCAGGCTAGCGGGGAGCTAACGGCTAACAGATGCTAACTCCGATCGCGACCTCCGGCGGTTGGATCCTCTGCTGATCGATGGATCTTTAGAAGTTCAGGTTCAAAGTTCATCAGATGCAGATAAAAATCACCCCAGCACTTTATATTAACGTTAACACGAACGTTTCTTCCGTCTCCTGATAGTGTCAGAGAAAAGAACATGTCACTGCGACTACATTCACTAAAGGTTCCCGTTTGGTTCCCCCATAAAGAATGTTCTAGGAACGTTTCATGAAGGTTCTCACAGGATTCTTTTGTGAAACTAGAGAATAATAACCTTTAGATAACCTTTAGGCAACGTTCCCTATTGGTGTCTGGTTTCTGTATGGTTATATCTGTTAAGCTGGAATGTGCAGCTAATATAAAAATGTCATTTCAGCTATTAGTTGCAGCTACAGGCTACATTAGTATTATACATATATGAAGAAGAAGAAGTGGCTGATGTCAAGAAATCCTACCAGTGGCTGGAAAAGGCTGGACTGAAGGTCAGCACAGAAGCGCTACTCATGGCAGCACAAGAACAGGCACTCAGTACAAGATCACTAGAGGCGGGGATCTACCACACCAGACAGGACCCCAGGCTCCTGAGGCAGTCCGGCACCATCTAGCAGGGTGTAAGAAGCAGGCAGGAACAGCGTACATGGAACGCCATAACCGAGTGGCTGGCATAGTGTACGGGAACATCTGCACCGAGTATGGGTAGGAGGTCCCGAGGTCACGATGGAGGACACCTCCTAAGGTGGTTGAGAATGACCAAGCCAAGATCCCATATATATGTGTGTGTGTGTTTGTAACTAGTAGTTATAATAAACACCTATAACTAATTTACTGTGATAAAAATAATAACAATAATGTATACTATACCCTGCAGCGAACGCTCCCTTACCCTTCAGCTAACGTTCTGCAAACGTTCCCCATAGTGAAAATACCGTTACCGCCCTTCACATTGTCACACATCATCCGATTTTATGAAACTAATTATTAAAGCTGCTTCAATCACAATAACCTAACGCAGTGTTTGAGTTGAGCACCGCAGATCATCTGAAAACAAATGTAAAAATGCAGAATAATTGAATCCTCAAAAAAACAAAAACAAAAAGCGTCTAACGTTTCAGTGACTCTGTTTCACCCTGGAGGTTGGACCTGATTCACACTGAAATACAGACGTATCCAAGATACTAAAAAATAAAAATAAAATAAATGTTTATGATAAAAGTTTGTGAAATTGTACAAATTTTAATCAAATGTAGGCAGATTATTTTCTAGCGTAGAGACTAGTTGTGTCCACCACATCAGTCCTAACTGGGCTCCTTTCTGTTCACTGGTTTGAACTGGTTTTTACTCGACCTTTGAACACCAGGTGGACCAGTAGAGTTTCTCTGTCCTCTCCGACGGAGCTTCTGTCTGTTTGTCATTGTCTACATTTTATGTTGTCAGCGGCGGTTAAGATTATCTCTTTGGTATTTTTGCCCGTATTGATTATATAGATGGTTGATAGACATGGGGTGAACATTGCGGCCTGTAGGAGGTGCTAGAGAGACTTTAGACTTTCATCGTCTTTCCCTCCACAGGTCAGCAGGATGCTCTCGCCTCAGCAGCTGGAGGAAGGTCAAAGGTCACCTGAGAGAGGGGGGGTGGAGCCTCATGGCATTTGTCTCCGGGCTGGTGTTGGCGTCTCTGTATGGAGTCACGGCTCTGTTCCTGCAGAAGCAGCCCCTGTGGTTCTGTGTTCACAGCACGCTGGCCGTGGCCTTCCTGGCGGCGTTCGGTATGGGACTGTCGGCCGGAGTCCGGGCCGACGTGGCGGTGATGCTGCCCTCGCTCTGCTCAGGTCAGTCAGTGACCTCTCTTCATCAGCCGGCTTGTCTCAGACCATACATGTCCAGCTTCCAGTCTGTGTTGCAAACTGGGGGTGTGGAGTTTAAAGACATGGCTCTAATGAAAGACACTATCAAGGTGCCTTATGGGAAACGTAGGATCCAGTGTTTTTGGACTCAAATTCAGTTGAGTATCTATACTTATCAATACTTTGGTTTATGTCCAATACCTGCAGAACTAATGACGTTTCCACCAAATAGAAGCGGTGTTTCAAATGGAGGCGTGGCCTTCGTCAGCCTATCACAGCCCCTCTTCTTCTGTGTTTCAGGCCACGGCAGGAGCTTCCTCCTCTTCCTGTTTGTCTCGGTGTTGTTGTCCGGTCCGCTCACCAACACACTAGAAAACACGGAGCGAGCTGCTGCCAGTCTCCTGTGTGGAGCCGAGCTGGCAGCCAATCGGACGCAAGAACTGACGCAGAGAGCAGCCGCGCCCCTCTTCTGTAAGTCCCGCCCTCTGTGACCATCACAGTATACTGCTGAAAATACTGCTGTTAAATACTTTGACTTTTCTAAGTATTTATTTCATAATTTTAAAGTTTTTAACAAGTTTTGAAATGCTGAGGTCACGAGTCCCCCTGACCCCCCCAAAAAAGAAAACTCCTACTGTCTTCGTGTTTTTATGTTTTATTACATATAAACACAACGGACCGAATTCTAATAACTGTCCCAGAAGTTTGTTTGTGTTTTTGTTTTGATAAGAACCAGATTAAATTCTTATTCCCAGGCAACTTCCTCTTAGCAGGAAATGACAGACCCCGACTGTTGTAATTCTCAGCATGACGACGTCTAAATGCTGTTTCAAAGTCTTATCCGCACCACCAGGAATGAACTTCTGCTGGAAAAATCAAAACACACCAGAATAAGACTAAAAATGTGTACGTTTCTAAGTACTGACATAAACATTGCCCAGTGTTGTTAAATTCCCCACACGCCAAGGACTGGGGCTCAGTTACTTTTCCTGTACCATTGATGTATTATCTCCAAACGCTGAATCTGAACTGAAAGAACTGACTTTGAAATGTCAACTTAAGTTCTGTAAATCTCTTCTTTAAACTGAGCTGACTCGGTTCAGCTTCGTGACCGTTCAAAAACATAGTTCACGAACCAATTTTCCTGTACTCAGTGTGATCTGAGTCCAGATTGAGATTCAGCCGTCCTGCCGTCACATTATAGCAGCGGTGTGTGTGTTGTGTCTGTCTGTCTGCAGCTGTGTTGGACAGAATCAGAGAGATCAGCAGTAACGCTTATTCTGTCGCAGGAAGAGTCCAGAACTTCATCCACGCTCTGACTGACGGCGTCCGACATGTCGGTGAGGGACTTCTATGCCTTTTTTCAGACAGTGGAGAGAGGACCAGTGTCCCACAGTTTAATTATCAAGTTATTATTTAGTTAAGATTAAGTTTAATAATGTGTATTGTTGTAATTGTGTGTGCCGCATTACCGTTCCACCACTGTTTAACTATACTCGCTCCACGAAGCTCTTATGGTACTGTGTTAGTTTGGCACATGATTTTGTTTTCGTTTTTTTTCAGTCTTTTGACAAAGAAAAACTAAAAACATTTTAGTCTCGGTTTGTTCTGTGTTTTGAGGCTTTGTCGCCGTCTTCGTTGTGTGTATTTACCAGAGACGTTATATGAGAGACAAACCACTTAAAGCTTTTTGAATGGAAAAGTACGTGACGCCAAAGATGGCGGTTGCATGACACATATCCCGCCACTTCCCCCCAATCAGCCAATCATCTGCTTTATAGCAGCTGAACAGGAAACATATCGAGCCGATCGTGTTGTTGCACTGATGCAAACGAAACCTTGCACATGCCTAGTAGAGGTCATAACCTGTGGAAAAACAGCCTTTTAAACCTTTTTTGGGGCAAAGTCACCAAACTATTTAAGCAGTTTTTAAATCAGATTTTACTGCTGATTCTACACATTCAGTTTTTATGTCCCATTGACCATTGAACCTGAGGTTATGACTTTCTCCCCATTCATTTACACAGTCTTGTTAGCCTGAAATAACTTCCAGGGGCGTTGCCAAGATGGCTGCCGAGTGGCGAGACTTGCCTGTAAGAGCGTTGGTATTTACCATGAATACAGGAGCTTTGTGGGAAAGGCAGCGTTTACTTGTTCACTCTCAAAGGACGTTTGAATTCTGTTTTTCAAAAAAAATGTTCATTTATAAACGGTGTGAAAACAAAACATTAATAGTGACTTTACAGATACAACAGTGACAGAAAGAGACAGAAAATACACAAGGACAGACAAAGGAAAAGAGGTTCTAAGATAAATCGACAACTACTACAGCAACTGATGTAAGAAACTGAAACCTTCCTTATTTTAAGAAAGTTGAACAACCTTTACTTTGTAGGCAGAGAAAAAAAAAACATCTCCCATGAAAATAAACTACAACTTGCACAAAGAAACTACAAGTGAAGCAGTGTGGGTGCTTACATCATCGTAACTTGGTTTCATCCATATCCATAAAACTCACCGACACTCTCTACTCAAGCTCTGAAGTCTACAGAGTTCAGTCCCTTCGGTCCTACTGTTATTACAACAGTGATAACTAACCACAGACACTCCACTGTCCTCTTCTGTCGAGCCCTGATGTTTAGCTTGCAGTGTTTTGTGGACCGATGGGAAATGGTGTTTGCAAAAAGCTGCTAAAAAAACATGGAATAAAACCACAAGATTAGATTGTTTTTCAAAAAGTCGTTACCTGAACATGAAACGAGCCACGACGACAGACTGTTGAGAAAGACTCTGTTCCCAGGCTGAATGATTAATTATTAGTGATAGTACAGATGTTAACGGCATTTTGAATGAACCCGAAACTTCTGGTTTCACTCTCTCTTTCTACAGTAAGCATAATAGTCACTATCATTATAATAACAGTAATAACAATAACACCGCTACTACCAGTGCTACTGAGAATAATAGTAGTAGTGGTAATTGGTGAACATCAGCAACTGATGGCTTATAGAACGACAGCAAGAGAGGTGACTGAGCTTATCCTGAGTTTATCCTGAAGGCTGACCTGTGACCTTTGTCCTGCAGCTCGCACTCTGAGGAACGTCCTCCACTTCCTGGTGGACATTGGGGACGTCTGTAACGCCAAACTTGGCTCTCCGTACAGGAAGTGCCGGGCGGTGTTTGCCGAGGCTCGGGCCGACTGCACCGACCTGCTGGGAGACTTCGGCTTCCTGTGTGACATCGTTGACAGCTTCCTGCCGCTCTGCAACCTCGCTCGCGGTGCGTTCACTGACACCGTCACCTCGCAACCACTTTGAAGGAGCATTACACAGAGTAAAAAAGAAAAACTTGGGAAAACACAAAATTTCAAGGCAACAAACATCAGTAACATTTTGAGTTTGACTATTTAACTTAATATCTTAAGTTTAGGCTTTTTAGTTTATCCAACTTAGAATTTTTACTTCTGTTAATTTACTAATCTATAAGTTAGACAGACGTGTTATTTCATGATCACAACTCCGATTTTTTACTTTTGTTAATTTTCTCGGAGTCGGAGTAACTCGGATCTGTGGGCTTTACTCACTTGGAATTTTCTGTTTATAAATGAGCAGGAATTCTTTCTCTTTTTTCATTTTGGAAAAAAGAAGGATTTCTGGGGAACCTTATTCAATGCATGCTGGGAAATGTATGTGAAAAAGCTGACAGTGTTTCTAAATAACTACTAAATAACCTACTAACTAACAACAATCCATTAGACATTTGGTGAATTGTACTCGTGATTATTAAAGAATTTAAACTTAAAACTGACAAACTGATCTAATTGCACTTAATAAAAAGTTTATTCAATATAACGTATTATAAGATTTTACAGTGCAAAGGATAAAGCAAACATGGACTGAAAACTGATTGTTTTCCTGCTTTAAACAGCTAAAGAAGAGAGGTTACCAGAACTTTCTCTTTTTGTAATGAATCCCAGATGAAGTTACCAGGACTGACTCACTTTCACCGAAATAAGACACGAGCTTCATTTGTTGACACAGTTGCAGCTTTTACTTTAAATGCTGATAATTTAAGTTTCTTGCTCTTGTTGCTATTCATGCTGAAGAATTTACTTTGCAGTTTTTTTTACAGTGTAGGTCAGTTGGCCGGTCCTGTTAGAAATGTCTGACGTCCAGTCTGTCACAAACTGAAGGTGTGGAGTTTGAAAAACGTGACTATTTACATTGGTGGCGAAGCTCCGGTGAAAGACACCATCCAGATGCATAATGGGAAATGTAGGATCCAGTGTTTTTGGACTGAACGTCATGGCGGTGAAAACACTGAATCACTGGAGTCGTCCTTTAATATGAATCTACTTACAGTGTAGAAGCTGAGAACAGCCACGGCTGCAATAGTTTTAGTTTACAATTTCAATTTGTGTGTGTAATATATAACAAACGGACATAAATCTCCATTTCTACCTGTTATCTCAAAATCAAAAATGAATTATCACGGTATAACGTTGTATTTTGTCGTGATAACAAACAGAAAAAGTCAGTCGCAGATAATGACGTAGTTTTATCATGTCGTACAAATCAGTCCTCTTTATTTAATTTGAATGTGAAACTTCCACTGAGAAGTTGACTGTATTGTATTGATCCTGTTGTATGAGAGCTGAAAATTATTTAAAACAGTATTGGTGTTCGCTGACATGATGAAAATATCTCTCATTCTCATTCACGTCGCTGGAGAAAACGACCTTTTGTTTTCTCATGGCAAGATACTTATTTTGTTGTTGAGGTAATAACCCGTTGTTTTCCTGAGATTACTGAGATGATGAATCCATTATCATGAGAAACTGACACTGATAACAGTGATTAAAGGAACAAATGAATTATTGGAACCAAAGCTGTTTGTTCTCGTCCAGGGTTGAGTATTCAACTCTTGAACAAACCGTTTGTTAGTGAAACGTCACAAAAAGAGAATCTGCTGTAAAATCTGATCAATCTGTAATTTATGAGATCAAAACATGAATAAAAACATCAGTGTTTATTAGTGTGGAAAGAATCCTGATCAATTCATTAATAATTTGAGAGGGAAATTGTCAACAGTGTTGGTAATTGATTAACTGCTTCAGACGTTTATCAGATAAACTACCGTCCATTCTTCGATGTCAGTTTCTCATGTTCTCAGTGGACGTTTGAAGATGTCACCTCAGACATTTAGTACACTAACCCATTAACTGATTAAAAATAATTGGCAGAGTAAACTGCTTCTGTGATTGAAACCCCTCAAATCCCAGAAAACTTACTGAAGACATGAGCTCAGTGTACTTAAGGAGCCCTGGTATTTCAGACTCATTTTGTTTTGCTTTTTCTTCTTCGTGTTTGCGTCTTTCAGCTGCCGAGCTCTTCTGCACCATCCCGTCCTACGTCGCCAACCATCTGAAAAACCGTCTGGCAGCTCGTAAGTTCGTCATCACGCCGCCGCTTTTTTTAAGCGCTGTCGTTTTTTAATCTTTATTTTGCTGCAGAGTCCGACTCTGTCTCCCTCTAGCCACCGTCGCAGCGTTTGAGAAAATGAAGCGCGAGTTTGAATTCAACATCTCGGCCTCGGTGACCTTTGACCTGGACGCCGACAGCAGCCGCTCTCTGCAGCAGGTGTCTCAGGACATCATGGAGGAGGTTTCATCAGACCTGCAGGTGTTTCAGAAACTCAGCGGACCGTTGAAGTACGGCGGCCTCGTCCTGCTCGCCTGCTCCTTCCTGAGGTCAGCGGATCCAGAGTAACTGAGTTGATCAGATAGTTTTGTTTTCTAAAGGTGTGATGAGCAGTGCAGAGTCACGGGCGCCACCGTGGTTGCCCACTCTTACTGTTGTCGACTTCTCTGTGTGTGTGTGTGTGTGTGTGTGTGTGTGTGTGTGTGTAATTCCAGCAGGTGCTTACTGAAGTGACCTTTGTTGTCCCATCTGTTTTCCAGTGTCGTCGTACCTGTCGAGCAGAGAGCGGCGAGCGGTGTTGGTGGGCATGGTCTCGGTCCTCAGGCACCTGGTGATGGGGAGCCTGCTGGTGGCGCTGGACTTCCTGGTGTTCTGGATGCTGGATCAGGTGCATCACCAGGTGAAGGGGGACGTGGTGGCCCGAGGTGAGACGTGACGACATGAATTTGACTGCGATGTCGGTTAAAGCGGCGAAACCAAAGAAACCGTTCTGTCCTGTCAGCTCCCGTCACCGTGGCGCTGCAGGTGAACGGATCAGGTTTCGCATCAGACATCTTCAGAGACCTGGTGGCTTCGTTTAACGTCCTACAGGGAGGGAACGTCACAGTGATCAGCAAGAAGTGTCTGTTGGAGCCGTCAGAGCCAAACTACAACACGTCCTTCGTCCTAGGTAAGGAACACGCCGGAAGTGACATCATACAGGATGTGACATCACGGCCTGCCTCGGTGCAGGCGGCTGATCATCGCAATGAAATGATGATCAATCAAATCAGTTAGTCAATCGATACAAAACGACAACCATAATTTAATCATTGGTTTTAAAGAAAAGATGCCCATACCCCTCTGGTTCCAGCCTCTCAGATGTGAATATGTGCTGGTTTCATTAGTCTTCTGTCACGGTAAACTGAATCTTTTGGGGTTTTTGGGTCAGACAACAACAATCTGAACATGTGACCTTGGACCTTTGACCCTTTCTGACATTTTATAGACCAATCGATTAAATGAGAAAATTAATCGGTAATAAAAGTATTTGTTGAAACATGTTATTGTGAGTTTCTGCAGCTGCACTTAAAGTTTTCTGTCATAACCATCATTGCTTTGTGGACAGGTGTCAAGTGTTTCTAAAACTCCAACAAATGTTGAATGTGTTACCTTCCTCCGGAAATATTTGCAAAGCTGATTTTAAAAATGTAAAACTTGAAAAGTTGAAGCCTGCACTGTTTACATCCATGTTTACTAGCACACAGTCTTCCTCTTCAAACAAGTTGTAGCAGCCTGGAGGTTTGTGTCAGATACATCCAGCCCTGCGGACTCCACCCTGAGTCTGACCCATCAAAGTCCTGCATGAGAGGCGTGGACCAGGATCCAAAACTGCAACCAGACTTCTGCAACTTAAATAAAAGTGAAGTTCCTGAGTTCAAAACAAAGTTCCTGTTGTTGACAAGGCCCAGCAGCAGTAAAGACAGTAGTAGTAGTAGTAACCGTCGCAGGGGGAAGAGGGGGAGGGAGAGGGTTTCAAGAATTTCAGAAACCTGATCTTTGTGTCGGGGTAACAGCTGTGTGTTGTCTGAATGTTTAATCTTCAGACTTCAGGTCATGTCTGAACATGAAAATGACAGAAACGTTTTGATTGACAGCCGAGAGAAACTCTGGTGACAGACTCAGACACAGCTGGAAGAGAAACACCAAAGTGTGTGTCACAGTCAGCAGAGGAGCCCAAAACCCGGGGTTCAAATCAACAAGAGTGAGTTTATTGCTCAGCGCTGTAGTGAGAGTTGAGGAATGAGTGGGGGGTTTTGGGCAAGGGGCTGAGGGAAGCAGGCAGCAGGCAGAGAGGGAGCTGGGCAGGGAATGCAGCGGTCTAGGGAAGCTGGGGAAGGAGTAGATGAGCGGAGGGGGCGTTGGAGGACTGGTGGCTGGTGATGCAAGCAGGTGGTCTGGAGCGTGGCACTCTGATGAGCTGACGGGCGAGAAGGCGAGTAGAGATCCGTAGCACGAGGAGACAGAGGTCCAAAACACTGGAGCAAGAACTTAGACTGTGAGCTCTAAACGGCCTGAGTGAAATCTCCCGGACTGGCGAAAACAACGACCTGGTGCAGAGTGGCTGGAGCACGAGGGAAGACATACCGCTGACCTGAGGAGCTGACGGACTGCAGGTGTGCTGCCTGACCGGCAACAGGTGGCTGGGAGAGAGGGAGAGAGGGAGAGAAGGAGGAGCGCCACGCCCCAGACACAGAGACGGACGGGGGAAAAGACAGAAAACGCAGGGAAAAGGGAAACGCTAGAAACACAAGGGAAAAAACTGGACTCACGGCCTACACTGTGACAGTAGGTCCCAAATATGACAAACACTTCCCGTCTTCAGGATGATAAATCCAGATTAAAAGAGCTCCTCAGATCACAATTTTGAAAGCTTTCTGTGGAGTCCAGTTCAGGAAAGGTTTGCAGACGGAGAAGAACAACGTGATACAAAGTGCTTTATATAGGCTGTAAAAAGACACACAAAGCAATATAAAACACATGCAAATATATTGCATATAACAGAATAAACAGGAGATGAGAAATCAAAGTGCAGCAAAGGTATGAATGAATAGTTCCAAACTAAAAAAACAGCAAACAAATGTTTTAAGCCTCTAAAAAAAAAAAAAAAAGAACGGTGTGTATATATGCACGTGTATAATATATATAAAACAAGTCTTCTCAGGCTTTTTTGTTCTTTACGTCTTTAACTTTAGGTGCCCAACTGTTGGAGTTTGACAGTAAAGTACGAAAGCAGGTGTGAAGCCAGTCCAGTTAGAAATGTGGATGTGAAATTTACTCAGAAGCCTCAGCAGCTGAATTACTGAGGAAGTATTCCGTTTTTTAGATCTTGTCGATCACACAACGAAACGACAAACAGTGAAGAGAAGCTGGATCAGCAGAAATAATAGTCATCTCTGCCTGCATGCTCTTTACTGGTTCTGGTCTTTGTTGCAGGGTTCCTTTTGGGTCTGGCCCTGCTGGTCTCTCTGACCGGAGGATTTGTCCAACGCTGCAGACGATTCGTCTGTGCTTCATATCATCCAGAGAGAGAGCTGGTATGAAAACACAAACACACACAAACACACACACACACACACACACACGTGTTAGGACCCTCACTGACATAATCCATTCCCTTACCTTAACCTAAACCAGATTCTAAACTGAACCTTAAAGCAGGTCTGAACCTTCAGTGCAGGAATGTCCTCACCACAATGGTTTAAAACTGAAATTGGTCCTGACAAAGGTAGAACTGTCTGTCATCAGAGTAACTGAAAAGAAAATATCATCACATACAAATTCTACACAGACCAACGTTAAGACCACGTCTACGTTACACTGTCTGCTCTGTGTTCACGTGAAACCGATCAGTGTCCGCACTGACAGAGTCTCCAGGTGGTTTTAGCAAAGGAATCTGTCCACAGTCAAACACCTGGGCAACGCGAGAACAGGTAAATCTCCTCTTCTTCACTCTCTCAGTAACAGTCAACAAAACTGCCTCACAGCAGCGAGACGGACGGCCAGTTGATTAATTATGACATTTTATGTCTTCTTCACTTCACCGTCTCACAGCTCCGACCCTCACTGAGCCGCCACAGTCTCAGTTTTCCCCGAACCCCTCAAGCATAAAGTTGTAACACTTGACGCAGTCTTGAGGCTGCAGGTCTGGTTTAATGTCGACGTTCTCTGAACCTGGTCTGACTGCACCATTTGCTTTCTCCTGTAGTCCACATCAACAGTGAGCTGGGAGAAGAGCAGGAATAATGGAGTAAAAGACCTGAATGGAAAGTAACACATTTTGAGCAACTGTGTTCCATTATTTCTGTAAAATGCAGGATTTCTGCCAGGGACCTTTGCACATCATAGCCCCCTGCCCCCCCCTTGTCTGTGTCTCCGCCGTAAACTGTCTGATGAAGGCAAACAAGCAAAACAGATTCAGTTAAACGTGTCTCACAGCTCTTCTCCATTCACCAGGCATTTTCAAACACAGACAAGTTTAATTTTGATGGACCCGCACTGATTCTCACACTGATCTGCACCTTGCTGTGTGTGCAGCATTCTCAGAAGTTAGAAATGAATCCAAATCTAAAACCAAACGAAAGCCACCTCTTATTTTCCTGGAGGGTTTTGGACGACAGCCAGCGAAACACAGATGGTGTAAACCGATCCTTCAACTCTGGCTTCAGCGTACTGAGGATCAGGTGACATGTAGCAGGACAAGAAGAAGCCCGAGGGTAGATTTTCCACCTGTAAACCCCGCCCCCTCCCGCCAGAGTCTCTCCAGTCTCCTGAGACAGACTGTTGTCAGACCTCAGTGAACAGAGAAGAAAACCACATGCTATGGGTGAAAGGTCACAGAGACAGAGATATCTGAGGAATCTGCAGAATGAAAGTATGAGAAGAGGAAGCAGGAGGCAGGTCTGAACTCATCCACATGAGACCTGGACCAGACAGAAACCTGCAGACTGAAACCCACCGAAACTCTCTGAAACTCTCTGACACTCGGAGACCTGAAACACGCTCAGCGCACTAAATAGTAGAGTTCCGGTTGCATGAAAAGGATCAGGGGTAAACCAAACTCCATTCAAATTTATTTTAATTTAATTAGACTTTATTTATAAGTCCATGGGCTTATATGGGTGACCTCCCCACCCCCCAATTTAAGAATAAACGATGCTATATTGACCTGCGTCAGTTGATAACCACAGCTTGGGCCATAAACCAGGTTTCCATTCAAATAGTACAAAGAACAATATGAGTGAAGTCTTGTTTCCATCCACTGCTGCTGTGTGAATCTGAGCTGATCAACAGCTGGTGCAGCCGATTCTCCGGGCGCTGCCATTAAACCACCACAGAAGAAGAGGACGCGGCGAGACGAGGTCGTTAAAAGAGCTGCAGTCAGAGCTCAGACGACGGAAAACTGTGTGGACGACGTGATGGAAACCTGACGTTTCTGCTGGTTTCATGTGTTGATGTGAGGAAGGCTCCAGTCTCCTCGTGGCTCCTCACAGGTCTGATGGTTTCCTCTCTTCACGCTTCATGTACATCAGCGTTTAGTCACTCTGTCTGTTTTATCCACAGCTGCTGTTACACCACATACTTTTTACTGATATTTCTGGTGTTTCCACTCTTCTTTTTTTTTTTTTTGGTGATTGAAAATGTGCAGGTGGATGGAAACAGTTATGAAGACAGATGACGTCGTAAGGTTCTGTTGATCTGGGAAGAGAAAGTGATGAATTTGCAGTGGCGTATCCTGTCAAGCTGCGTCTTGACCGTATGATGTTCTTTAGTCAGTAGCACAATATAGAAGGAGACGGATCATTCGGCTCTTCTAGATTTGTCAAGTTACTGGACCAAATGGATCAAATTCTGATAGAAATAAAGATTCATTTCATTTATGATGCTTTCTGGTGTCCGTGTGTGTCACATGATCCCGTAATACCAGCCGTGGTCACTACGCTAAAATCACCACACAGCCCAGAGCTGCTAGTGGGAGGTGGTCGGCTCCTCCGCGAGTCTCTGGTTAGACCCGCAGAGAGGTTTACATACAGTCTTCCTTCAGGGAACCGCGATCCCAGCCTCAGTCACATGCCGCACAACAGCTGCAGCATCGTTACAGTTTATGTTTCCTTAGACAAAGAGACAACTTCAGATTTCAGTGTAAACTGCTGGAAGCTAAACAGCACAACGAGGCCACTGTGTAACTGCTGCAACTGACAGACAAAGCAGCTTTGTCGGTGTTTCGACGTCAGTCCGACGTTACAACATGTCACTTTATCTTTACATCGCTTTTTACAGTCGGCTTCATGTTGACAGACAGCCTGCTGCTGTGTGAGCGTCCTGCCGTCTACATAACAAACACTAACTTCTTTATCCAGAGCACATCTAGAGTGAAGTGTGCTCCCCAGAGGCTCCTCAGCAGCAGTGCCGGTTGCTATTCAAAGTCTGAAATGTGAGAAAATAAAAACCTGAGGAGGAGAGCGAAACACGAATCGGATGAGGTGTGTTGTTGCTGTTGTTTGTGTGTTCATCAGGAGAGGATCCAGTTCCTCCGTCAGCAGATCCTGGATCAGAGGAGGACGGAGGGGGAAGCCCTGAGGAGGTCTGCAGTCAGGAGGCGAGCTGACCGAGGAGCAGGAGGAGGGAGTCACCTTCAAACACTCCTACTGCGGTAGAAACATGTCATCAGTTTTCATCTTCCGCTGGAGTTTTAAGCTTTAAGGCATCACGTATACTCACATCACGCGATAATGTGGGAGTCGACGTCAAGTGATGACCTGGAGCTGATTCTGCTGAGTAACGGAAGGAAAAAGCTTTTGTTTAATCTATACATTTTATTTTTTTCACACTGTGAAACTTCACTGACAGGATATTGGTTCGAAATGCAAATATTAAATTTTATTGGTGGAAATTCACCTCTGGTGTGTAAAGACTTGGACTTTCTGATGCTAAAGACGTCTTTTTGGACAAGGCAGCCTAGCACCATTCAGGACCAACCCAAATGTTTCTGTATCACCTGAATTCTCAAGTGAAATCAGCTTTCGTTTTAAATCTGTCAGGTTACCTGGAGGAGTTCACCTGTCTCACCTGCTGGGTCTGTCAGCATCAGTCACCTGTCTGACCTGTGGAGAGGTGGTGAGGTCAGAGGAGGTCACCTGCGAAGTCCCACAGTGTACAGGTAAACACACCTTAAAACTCGTAGTGGGCGCTCGGACAGAAAACAGTCCTGCGTTAACACAAGGGCCTGTGGGGGGGGGGCATAACAGATCCATGAGTCTGAAGGTTTATCAGACACCAAAACGCTGCACAGAGGTTTATAGCACTCACAGACAGGACTTTACAAGGATTGGCTGTTTAATGTTTAGTGGCGACGATGACGAGGTGAACACTGCTGCCGCAGAACGCGGACTACAGCTACAAACGACAACGCATACTGTACTCTGTCTCCGGACGGTCCTCGGCAGCATCTACCCGCAAACCGACCGTTCTCTCCGCTCCTGAGTCAGATGTTTGTGTGTTGGGCCGAGTTTCTGTCCGTCTGTTCATTTACAATTTGACATGTTGAAATATGTGACTTAAAGGAAGCTGAAATGAAACAACCTGAATAACTGAAAGATCTCAACAAGTACCGGATGGACTGTGATGAAGTTTTGTAAAGACATTCTTGGTCCCCAGAAGATGAAGCCGACTGACTTTTCCTCTAGCGCCACCGCTGGTAATAGTCATCGTAGCTTTAATAGTGAGCTATTCATTCTCTTTAAATCCATTCTCAGCTTTTTCATGAGATACTCTCCCTCGTGTTGTCGTAGTGATTTAGAGTCACTGTCAGGTGCTGTAACGAAGCTACTGAGTGTGTCTGTAACCTTTATTTACCACTGACAATAAATCTGTGTTCTAGTGATGCTGGAAGATCTCAGCAGCCTGTGCAGTTGAAGTATAAATCTGGTGATATCTGGTGGTGATAATCTATATTTTCCTTCTTGTCAACAAACTTCGTGCACAGAATCAAACCAACACTGAAATGTCTCCTGTTGTGATGCATCTGGTTTCTCTGAGCCGTTGAGTTCCGCTGTTTCCAGAAACCAATGAAACCCATCAGTGAGACGACCGTTGCTCTGGGAGACATGTCCCTTCATCACCACGAACACACACACTGTAGGTTATTTAGACTCAGTCACACACACACGGTCCCGATGCCACAAATGCTCACTACAGCACCAAATGTGGATTAAGCTGCCGCTGAAAATAGGCCCCAACAAATGTTTTCCTGATTGTTTGATTAAAAAACTACAGTGAGCAGCTGTTGGAGGAAAATGACTGAGACGTTTTTAAAATGAAACATTATATTTGTGAGGAGTTTTTAAAGACTTACATCTCCAGTGGGAACGAATGGGCTCAGAGCAGAGAGACACAGACAGAGGAGGGAAGGTGATGAGAGACTGACTAACACTCATGGGATTTGTTGACAGTAAGAAAAATATAAAATAACATCAAATTTATCCTTTAATAACATGAGGATTCACATTAAAAGAAATGCTGTGTTTCATATCTGACACTGAGATTAATTCCTCCAGTGTGAAGTGGTGTAGCTGAATCTTTTGTTCAACTGTGTGTGTGTGTGTGTGTGTGTGTGTGTGTGTGTGTGTGTGTGTGTGTGTGTACCGAGGGAGTGTCCTGCTGCTCTAACTGCTGTTGACTCAGCTGAAGTCAGACAGATAACAGTCTGTAACTGTAGCTGAGCTCAGACCCGGGGCCAAGCTTTCCTCTCAGACCAGTTCAGTTAACCCTTCGGTGCCCGCTGCCTGCTGACTGAGGGAAGAGCCTCTCGTGTTCGTGACAACAACAGCATCTCCAGTTCCAAAACCTTCAACAGAGACAAATTACTGTTTCTTACTGGATTGTAAAAAACAACAAAAATACCGAGTAGCAGTAAATATTTGAGCTCCAGTATTTAGTTGCAGTTAGCACCTCCATCATGTTACTAAAACACCTCATTAATGTTCCTACTTCAGACAAGTTAAAAACTGAAAAGGACCAGAAAATGGGTTGAGGAGCAGCTGTCCCACGATGCAAAGTGTAGGAGGGGGAAGACATTTTTCAAACAAGCTGTAAGAGCAGACTCTTCTACTCAGATTCACGAGGGAGTCCCATCTTAAACTCAAGAGACAAGCGATGCTGCTAACATCACCTCTAAGAGGCGATGCTGAAGACGACAGTTCCTCAGTCTTAAATGGCCCCTAAAGCACCTGAAAACTGGAGGATCTGGAAACATTTATAGCGTTGAAACAAATCCAACTTTCTGTGCAACCTGAGCTCTTACGAGGGTTTGACCTGCGCCAAGCCGGTTGTTCTAACAAGGGGAAAACTACTTTTTCTAACTGGTATTTCTGTTGTTTCTCACCCTGCGTCTCTTCTGGTGACTCCCTTTAATGTCACAGAATTAGTATTTTAGAATGAAGTTCAAGCAGAGAAATTTCCTCACCTGTTAGAGCGTGTACCATATACAGCATCAAGGCTGGGTCCCTGCTGCAGTGGCCTGGGTTCAAATCCGGCCCGGGCCCTTTGCTGCATGTCATCCCCTCCTCCTCCCTTCTTTCCTGTCTCTCTCCACTGGCTGTCAAATAAAGGCGGAAATGCCAGAAGAACACAATTGAAACAAAGAAAACGATCAATCTTCTGCTCAGTAAGTGTCATATTTTATCAAACCAGAGGCTCCAGCTCCCTGAATTTATGAAAAGTGCAATGTTTCCCCATCCTGTCAGTAGTTTTGGTCAGTGTCATGTTTTCCACCCGCTGTTCCAGCTCTCCTGAGTTTTCACGAGCTGCTGCTCTCTTGTTTTTGCAGGCCTGTACTGTCGGCCATGTTTCCACAGCTTGGGAAACACGTGTGTCGTCTGCATGCAACCTCTGACCTTCCAGGAAGACAGCGAGGAGGAGCTGTGAGTGACCGCTAGAACTGCGGAACGGAACTGGGCAACTGGAAAATTGAATAATTGAATAATTGAATCATGTTCTTTTTTTTTGTCCAGTGCTGCATTACAGAGACACAAGTAGCCAATCGCAGTCCAGCCTGTCACAAGGCAGCGAGTCAAGTGACTGTTGTTGAAGTTTAAACTCTTTGACCTACGGTCAAACAGTCCAAAACTGCCGACTCATGATTCAAAACTGCCGCCGCACAGTTTGATGCTAGTAACTCTGGTTGAAACATGTCAAAATGGCCGACTCTGGCTTATATATTGTTGAATCATAATGTAACCGTGCGTCTTGTCTGCGCCTACGGGGGCATATTTAATAGTAAATGAATGAAGGGGACACAGACGTCGTAAGACGAAGAGCAGCGACAGCTGTGTTAAGTTTCCAACGCGCGCGCCAAACGGGACTACAGCGGCAACTACCGCCTCACGGCAGCGTTACGGCAACTCTTAGGGGACACGCTACCTCCATTAGCAAAACCCGTAGTAGACACAGGGCAGTGGTTTCCAATACTTCAATACTGCTGACTCAGGGCCAAATATTGCTGAGTCATACAGCAAATTAGCAAACTTAGGCCTGATTATTGCTGACTCAGGTTTATTATATTGCTTGGTTATGATTATGGCCTGAGTACGGCTGAAATATTACTGAATCAGATTTCAGTTTTGCCGATTCACACTTGAATATTGCTGAATCAAAGTTGACTACTCCACAGTCAGGGTGTAATTTTGCTGAATCATCAGTATTACTGACTGATGCCTGTATTGTTGACTCAGACTTGAATATTGCCGCATCATACTTCAATATTAATGACTCATGTCAGACTATTGCTGACTCAGACTAAGATAGACCTGGTTTAAACCGGACTCGGACATGACTTAAAGCTGCTGTTGCTGCAGATGTCAGGCTGTTCAACCCTCTCCCCTTCTTTGTCTCAGAGACTCCAGCGATGACGAACAGCTGAGTTTGTGGTCTGCAGCTCCGAACTCGACTCGCATCAGCGACCCGGAGGCCAGGAGACTGATGAAGAGGAGGATCACCACAGCGACACGCCGAAGACCAACTGAGCGCTCAAACAGTCGAGTCAGAGTGAGTGCCGGAGACGATGGAGGGGAGAACGTTCACGCTGACTCTGAGCTCAGGTAGGACAGTACCTGGACTTTACTTTTACTTTTATTTTTCTTAATGATGCCCGAACACTAATACTGTTTATTGGTACCGGTTGAAGTCATGTCGGTTGGTAGAAAAATGCAAATCAAAACAGTAAAAGTATAAATATTAAGAAAATGTTGAAAGTTGCAGCTAGATTTTCCTGAAAGCATAAAAAGATTTCATCGTCTGATTTCCCACTCTGACTACTGTCAGTGAAGCAGACATGACGTACCAGGACCGACCCGAGTCAGACGAGTCCGACAGCGATGCCTCCTTCCACTCCACCTCCTCACCAAAAACCAGCGGACGCCAGGACGAAAGCCTCGTCAAAGTCCTCGTACACAGACCAGACCGGCCCCAGATCCTCCAGGATCCTCCAGGACCCTCTAGGACCCAGTGCCCGGGATCCTGAAGCAGAGTTGTCTGATGTTTTCAGCAGGGGTTTCACCTTGTGATTAAAGTTGTTGCATGAAATGAAATGGTGAAATCTGAATTATTTAAGTCGTTGTAAAGCCCACATGGATTTCCAGGCCGATGACTTATTTCTACCACATGACTCCACCTCAGGGGCTGCGCTGATTAAAGCCGCAATAGATGACGGTTCAGTGTCAGAATATTAAACCTGCTCAGAGACGACACATTCGCTGCAGATGTGAACGAGTTCAACAGGACTTCAGGAGGAAAACCCGCGTGGTGTCTACTCGAGGCGCCATGTGGACAAATATTATTGGTTAGTCCAGTTCAGTCAGGCTGCGTCCGCATTAAGCAGGTTCAATTTGTAAACGCGTTTTATTTCTGGGTTTCAGCCCCACGTCCAGACTGAAACAGCTGCTCAGTGACGATCAGACCTGTGTGACAGCAAAGTTAAAGCAGCTACAACGGATATTTTACAATAACAACGTATACAGTAATAACACCAGCCAGATGTTTTCAAAGAAACAGCTGTAAAAAGCCACTGTCCAGTACCTGCTCAGCAGCAAACAGCAGACAGACGCAGTCAGAGAGCAGCTGGTGAACATAGCGGAGCATTTAGCAGCTGAAGAGCCAGATGTTTCCCTCTGGAGCTGGTGGAGACCAAAACCAGAGCTAAAAGAGAGGGAGTACTGGACTTAGATTCATCAGGTGACACAGGCACCAGATAAGCAGCTGTTTGATCACAAGTTCAACATGTCAACTAGAAAGCTGGAGATTTGTCAGTGATGTGGTCACTGCCTGTTTCTACTGAAAACGTGGACAAAAACACCCGTTGCGATCAGTGCAGGAGCTGGTCACAGTCTTTTATTTGGGAAATGAGAGAGGTCTCCGGCTGGACTCAAACCAGAAACGCTGTGGCTCATTGCAGCCAGCCTGGACCACCAGCTGGGCAAAGTGGGACACTTCCCAGGGACCCCAAAAGCCCCAGGTTCACCCACAATCATTTGGGTCTGGGTCTTGGGTCTTGGGTCTTGCGTCTCACACTGTGTCAGTCCAGTTAGTTTCCAGATACACCTGCTTGCATCGACTTTTAACCAGCTGGTGATTACACTACAAAACTGATCCTATATCATTAGATCACATCTTCATCTGGCCTGAAACAGATTTACAGAGCTGATATGGGTCCAATGGGAACGTTATTTTTGAACCCGTGTTCTAGCAAGAAAAGGTGTTTCAGAGTAAGTAAGTAATTAAAAAAGATTTCCGATGAATGATTCCCTCTGTCTTTAGCCACGGGAATCATCTCTCTCTTCGAAGTGAAGTCATCTAGGCTTGGAAGTTCAGCAGGAGCTGTGAGCTCAGCTGACTCGTTGTACTGGTCAGCTCCCAGTGCGTGTGTGTGTGTGTGTGTGTGTTTGTTTGCTGGGAGTTTGGGTGTGGCTGATAACATCCCGGAGCTGACACACAGAGACACTTTACACAAACGCTGCACACAAGCAGAAAGTTTGTAAAGACACAAATATACACACTGTGTGTGCTCAGTTTGTGTGTGTGTGTGTGTGTGCACTGTGTGGGTGTGTGTATGTGTTCAGTATATATGTGTGTGTGTTGAGTGTGTGTGTGTGTGTGTTCAGTGGGAGGACTCTGTGACTCTCAGCAGGAAACGGTGTGTGAACTCTTGTCAGTCCCTGCTCGGTGTCTCTCGGTGTGTTTTCAGAACCTTCTGGCGACCAAACCTTCACCAATGGCGACCAAGGTAAGCTGATCCAGGTGCTCAGCCGAGGCCTGATCGATCGCATATCGATGAGGGTGTCGGGATCAGAAATGAGCGGGGTGGCGGGATGGGGATCGGTCAGGAGGAAGCATTCCGGTGTGGTCTCCTGATGAGAGCGGAGCTGTCGGGTTTCGGAGCGCCGACACGTTGAAGCTAAAGTGGCTGATGGTGGAGTAACCTGTCAACATCTGTCAACATCTGTCAGCATCTGTCTCTGGAAACGCGTCAGACACATCAAACCGATCGTGTGGCAGCGACTTTAACACCATCGGGCTCTTTTCTCTGTGTGGAATCAACGCAGACTGAACTCGGGTCAGCGGGAGGCAAATGGGCGCCGCGCAGTTTTCAGTTGGAGCAGTGCTCAGATCAGTTTGGCTCCTGAGGTAGACATACCGATAGCAGAATGTAATCTGAACGTTACGTTACATTAAGTAAAAGTCCTGCATTCGGAGTCTGACTGAAGTAGAACGTAAAGAAAGTACTCAGCTTTGTGTAGTTCCAGTATCAGAGTAAAAGTACTTCATCTAGTTCCAGTATCAGAGTAAAAGTACATCTAGTTCCAGTATCAGAGTAAAAGTGCTTCATCTAGTTCCAGTATCAGAGTAAAAGTACATCTAGTTCCAGTATCAGAGTAAAAGTGCTTCATCTAGTTCCAGTATCAGAGTAAAAGTACATCTAGTTCCAGTATCAGAGTAAAAGTACTTCATCTAGTTCCAGTATCAGAGTAAAAGTACTTCATCTAGTCCCAGTATCAGAGTAAAAGTACTTCCTGTAGTTCCAGTATCACAGTAAAAGTACTGGATCTAGTTCCAGTATCAGAGTAAAAGTACCTCCAGTAGATCCACTATCCCAGTAAAAGTGCTTCATCTAGTTCCAGTATCAGAGTAAAAGTACTTAATGTAGTTCCAGTATCACAGTAAAAGTACTTAATGTAGTTCCAGTATCACAGTAAAAGTACTTCATCTAGTTCCAGTATCAGAGTAAAAGTACTTTACCTAGTTCCAGTATCAGAGTAAAAGTACTTCATCTAGTCACAGTATCACAGTAAAAGTACTTCCTGTAGTTCCAGTATCACAGTAAAAGTACTTCCTGTAGTTCCAGTATCTCAGTAAAAGTACTTCCTGTAGTTCCAGTATCACAGTAAAAGTACTTCATGCAGATATAAAAAACAGGGTCCCATTTAAAATGGGACTTAGGTTGAATCAAAGTCTGAGGTCAATGAAAGTCAGCTGTCGCCACGATAACGCGTGAGAGCGTCTGGGTCCTATTTATCTGCATAACGACACAAAGCATAGTGAGATCCGGTTTCCTGGTTCCGTGCTGGTCTGACTCCGACTAGAACGGAACCAGACCGACCCTTCCGAGCCAGCGGCCTACACCGGATCGGGATCCTTCGATCGCACCGACATGCGTCTTTTACTGGGGTTTTTTTGTGGTTTGGGGAATCGGCCATTTTATTGACAGTGATCGACCCCCCCCCCCCCACGTGCAAATGTTCCACCAAAACGAGCCCCCCCCCACACACACACACACACACACACACACACACACAGCGACGGTGCTGCTGCATCCTGGGCTCAGCGCCGCCCGAGACAAGCCACATTCACCCGTTCACGCATTTACAGACGAGCCGGGCGGTTTCCTGCCCCTATGGCAGAGTGATGATGGGGCAGTCGGACCATTCACAGCGAGGGGGGGGACGGGTCCGGCTTTGCGAGACTGGTTCTGTTTAGACCCTCACGGCTCTCGGGTCAGGTCCAGGTTTTTTTTCGGAGACTTCGCCGAACCTGATTGTCTGCAACGTTATTTCACTTCCTTCGGGGGAATCCTGGTAATGCTCCATCTTATCTTATCATCGTAAGTTCCCACTCGTTCTTCCCAGAGACAACAGTCTCGTGTGATGCTGACTGTCGGCTGTAGGTAAATGAAATCACCTCCATTTACTCAGACGCAGGTTCTCTCTCCGGCCTCAGCCGGAGGCAGGAAGGAGGTTCAGACCGTGCCTTGTACGCTGGTCCTCTCTTCCTCTGCCTCTTCGATGGATTTCTGTTGGTCCATAAACCTCACTTCGCTTCCGACAACGTGTTTTCTAAGGCTGCAGCAGGCCTCGCTTCGATCCGACCTCCACACGGCACGACCGCGGCGTCACTAAAACGCGCCTACGTGTGTTCGACAGAGCGCGTTTCGTCGGCAGCGGCGACTGCACAGCGACTTTACCGTGACATCTACGGCCCTCCTTTGAATCGCTCGATTTTATCCCTAAGGTTCTCGAGTGAGCTTTAATGTAAAATGTGCATGAAGCTTCGAAGGGACAGAGCAACTGAACGTGTTGCAAAACAAGGCAGAGTCAGACCATGAATGTTTATTAAGCCCTGGCTGCAGAGTTTCTAACCCTCCGAAGGCTGTTGTCCATTTGCCGGCGAAACTGCAGAATTACAGGCCGAAATCGTTTTCTGAAACTGGTTCTCCCTGATACTGTAATGTGGATCCCAGCATCTGGTTTGGGCAGATTGGTGTCGAATACTGTTGAGCAGCTCTGCAGCCACCGCCCTCTTTCGCAACAGCGGTCGGTCCTCGGAGAGCAGCTCGGTCTGATCTCACTCGGCTGTTTGAGACTCACTGTTTAACTCTGCGGTTCAGAACAAGCCTGAGGCACAAGAACAGCGCGCAGCTGCTCGGGACCCCTCCCACACCAGGGTCCCTTCGCTTTCTGACATCATTTCAGTTTTTAAAGATAAACTCCAGGATTTTGTCACGCTGCCCTCAAATTCCGACTGCTGCGAGCTGGGAGGACACTTGGGAGACATTTCACAACCCTTGCGCATTGGACCGGAATCCTCTCGTGTCCCTCTGTGGTGGATCCGAGTCAGACTCAGGTCAGTATCTGTGGAAGATCACTGACCCTTAAAAACCTGCATTTCTGTATCCTGTTCTACAAAGTTCTCTCAAACACACAGACGAGCGTTGGAACCAACGTTTCAATCGAAGCTACAGTTGAGGTCTGCAGGAGCAACCTGCAACATAAACGCTGCCGTTATTTCCGGATTCTGCGGCGTCACGTCTCGTCGCCGGCGCTGGAAAGTAGCTGATTGCGTCGCTCGGTCCTCGTACTGTACTTGTGCTGTTTCATACTCCGACGGCTGCGGAGGCTCAGGAGGTGGAGCGGCTCGTCCACTAACCGGAAGGTCGGTGGTTCCGTCCCCGGCTCCTCCAGTGTCCTTGGGCAAGAGGCTGATGGTTGTGTGCGAATGGGCGAGTGTGGCAGTTGTGTAAAGCGCTTTGATGGGTCGATAAGACCAGAAAAGTTCAGTCCGTTTACCATACTCCACTACATTTATTTTGTAACTTTAGTTACTTTACAGACTATTAATAGAAAATATAAAGAACAGATTCATGATTAGCTGTATAAGCTAAAATCAGCTCCACCTTTTCCAGCCGCAACATTAAAGTGATGAACGCGCGAAGGCATCAATAATTAGAATCATTTTTTACTCTCGGTACTTTTACTGTATTTTGACGCTGATACTTTTGTACTTTTACTTAAGTCAAACTCTGAATGCAGGACTTTTAATGTGACAGCATTTTTCTACACCGTGGTATTACTGCTCTCACTGAGCTCAAACCAGTCTGTCGTGAACCCGATTAACGATTAACTCATAATCACTTCTTATGAGTTAAATATCAACTAATCAAAGGTCTTATCAATCCTGATCCTGATTGGCTGACAGACCGGTTTTTGTGACTAACAGTCAGACGTGCACGGGCAGCTTCAAAGGGGCCTCCGTTGACATAGTGAGTTTCTGGGCGCGAGTTCGAGTCCCTCCTTGAACGAACAGCTCAGCAACAGTAGATGCAACAAAGGACGTGCATTCTGGGAATTGTAGTACATCTCGGTCAGACGCAGAGGTTGAGTCTCCCTCCTCTCCTCCTCCACCTTCTCCACCTCCGTCAGTATCTCCTGCTGTTTATTGGAAATGTGAGAACACCTTCCAGCTCAGACTGTAGATGTTGATCACTGCTGGAAACTCCTGAGATTCAGTCTGAATTCCTGTGTGTACCCCGACCTCACAAACAACTTCCTCGATTATGGAGCTTCTACGACGACGCAGAGTCGAATAACCTATTGGAACAAGCGCAAACCCTCTTAAATTCCACAAAGCAACTAACTCGGTTCAGTTTAGGGACTTTACAGCTCTCAGGTTACACAGATTCAACATTAACGTGCCAGAAACGGAAAAGCAGAAATGCAGATCTTCAGCATGTGATTTAGAAACGAGCAATGACACCACAAAGGTAGCGTCAGGGATTATCAGGTGGTTTCCATCCAAATGTGATGCAAAAGAAAATGCAAATGAGAGCGTGGTTCCATTAAATGCTGCTATACAAACAGCAGGAGCTGGTTCGTCAGGAGCGGTGCCATTAAACCACTGCAGAAGAAGAGATGAGGTTATGGGTATTCCACCACATTTCTGGGGCATTCCTTGGAAAAACTCTGGTCATTTACAGCTAAACACCAGAAAATATTTAGGAGGTTATGAGGAAAGTTTCCAGGAAATTGGCTGGAAAATATGCGACCAAAAGTGGTCAGAACGTTCGAGACCTGCGAACTTCACAAGACTTTGTTTCTTTCCTGATCATGTGATCACTGATTTCAGTCAAGTCTGAAATGAACTAAAACCAATGGCAGGAGGGAAAGTACGTCTAAAAACAGAAAGAAAAGCACACACACACACACACACACACACACACACACAGGAGCGGCAGTAAAACCAGCGTTTGGTCCTTCAGGGCTTGGTTGACTTCTCACTGATTATTGATTATTGCTTATAGCAGCTGATTCCCTGGGTCTGCTGTTGTTGTTCCAGTACTCAGATCTGGAGCTGGCCATCAACACGTTGGTCACAGAGTTTCATAAAGCTGCAGACGACGGGCCCACCATGAACACCACCCAGTTCCAGACCATGATCTCCAACCAGCTGCCGGGATTCGCCAAGGTACAGACCACGACATCACAGCTCATCCTCCAACCACAACACTGTTCACTCTGTCTGTTCATGCTGCTGGTGCAGGTGAAGGCCTGGTCTCTGGGTCACGGGGGGCGACCCAAGTCAGCCCAGTCGGCAGAAACCACTCGGCCCGGTTTGTTAACTGAAACTCATTTGATCTTTACGCTGTTGGAGAATCAGTTACCACTTTTTACTGCCAATCTGCAGCAGCTGTTGGCTGCATAAAACGCAGAAATCCATAGGTCAGATTTATAGGCTATTTCAAAGTCACACTGTGATTGGGGGGATTTTTGCCTTTACTCTTTATTCCCTGGAGCAGAATTGTAATAAAACTGCCCCAAAGACAAGACATGGAGCCATAATGAAGAAGTGGAAATGTTCTGCAGAACTTTATATCTGTCATGGAGGTGGACCTTCTTGAGACTGAGTCTGTTTTCATGACTCCAAACAGTCACTATGACCTCCTGTGGTGGAGGTGCTGCCCCCCAGTGGCCGCAGGTTGTACCTGCCAGTTAGACCAGTCCACCGTGCAGTCAGACCCTCAGATTCTGGACTAAAGCTGCGTCACACTTCAGCCTCACGCTAGTCACGCTGCTCACATCGCTGCAGTAAAAGGAGAGGCTGAGCTTGTGAGGTTTTATTTCTGGAAATAGAAACAGTTCCTGGTCACGGGTAGGTTTTATGACCGATCACAATCGGTTCTGATGACCAGAGACCTGCAGTCAAAATGGTCAACATTGCTAATTAACGTAATGTTTTGGTAACAATTAGCCCCGAATCTGATTTTTCACACAGCAAACATTTTCAGATTGGTCCTGATATGATTGTGTGGATATCTTCAAAAACAAAACTTATACATTTCCGCTTTGCCTTTAATCAAAGCTCAGACCAGTTTGAACTTTGGATGCAGTGAACTGCACACGTCAGCACAGGACAGGATTCAAAACACTGGATTTCTGGTGGACGTGTTGTAGGAGTGTCCTCTGTCCTTTTGTCTCAAGCTTTTGGATATTTCTTAAATCCGGTTTGGCTGATTTACGAGGATCAGATTATGTTCCAGACCCAGCCCCTTTGTCTGCGTTTTGGAGTTTTGGTTTAGTCCCGACTTCAACACACAGAAACAGCAGCTTCTCAGCTTCAAGGAAACTGTGATGTCTACTGTGTCTGATCCTGCAGCACAACATCCACCTGTAGCGGCTCCAGCGTCACTAAACCGGTTTATGGTTCTGTTCAGACTCTCGCAGCACCTGGTTCAGGTCAGGGGTTAGGGCTATACGGAACTACTGTACAATATGAAGGGCTAATAGTGTATATTAGTACTTTGTCTATTTAATAATATTATATTTTCCTAAAAATTATGATTTTTTTTGAATAGCTTCCACTTCATGTGAGCCAGAGGTTCACAATCTATTTGAAAACCTGCGGCTACGTTGCCCAGAGACAGTGTAATAGAAACAGATTGTACATTAGTACAGTATAAAGGCTGTTAGCGCCTGAAGTCACCACCCCCCCAACAATAGGGTCGTCCTGCTGCAAACACAAGGCGAAACTTCAGAAGAGGACCCCGTCGGACCTGGAGTCAATGTCTGTTGACGGTTGTCCCCTCGGTTTTCACAGCCCTGACCTTTGCACGTTTACGTCTTTTCCTCTGTTTTAGAAATCTCTCATTTGTCTGTGCCGTGCTTCATGGCCGACATCACTGCCCCCGTAGGTTCGCACCGACTGTGTCCATGTGTCTCTGTGCTGACTCACTGGCTCTTTCCTGTCTGCAGACCGTGGAGAATGAGGAGGGTCTGGGTCAGGTTCTGGACCAGATGGGCGTTCAGAGCGGTCAGAACATCTCCTTCAAGGACTTCTGGACTCTGATCAACACACAGGCCGTCCAGCTGTTCAACACCATGCACAAGGAGAAGAACGCCAAGTGCAGCTGCCTGCTGCAGTAGAAATACCCGCAGCGAGACCTGCGACGCACCCGAGACGACCCGCAACACCACCTCACCTGGGGCTGGGGGGAGGGGGAGGGGGGAGGGTGCTGCAGGACCAGAGTCAGAAACAAGAGAGGAAGAGTTTTACTGATGATATTCACGGTTTGCGTTACAGCCAAGTCGACAGTCCGAATGTACGGAAGACCAAAAATGACTAGTTAGGAAATAAAAACTACAATAAAATGATGAATCTTTCAATAACTGGAACCATCAAATGGACTGGGAAATACCATCAATACCATTATAATGTAAAGAAAAAAAGCCTAAAGACAAATTTAAAACAAAAAAACAGTAAATAAACTATGTAAAGAAATTTCGAAATAACTGTATACGGTATAGAACAAATCCAGAAACAAATGTACAAATACATAAAATTCATGGAGAAACTGGTAAATAAATTTAAAATTTTCTAAACGAGTAAAATGCTTAAAGAAATGGGGAAATTAAATTATAAGGTACCCCGGAAAATTTTGAAATTAAAAAGAAAATTTATAAGGAGTAAAAGTATGAAATGCAAAACATCGACATGACATCAGGAAATGAATTCGTTAATGAATAAAAAGTGTTGGTAACTCAGTCAAGTAAACTAAATGACCAATGATTATGACAGAATTTGCTTAAAGTGAATTTATCCAATTTTTTCCAAGTTTATATGGACACTTTTCATTAATTTTCTAATAAGTCAAGTTTGGTCTAAAAATTACAATAAACGACTGAATGAATCAACAACTGGATTTTTCAAATACTCTGAGAAGTAAGAAAATGTATAAAAAAATGAAACGCATAGAAAAATTTCAAATTGAATTTATAACATACAGATAGAAATCTGGAAATTAGGTTCTAATGAACAAAAAGCTACAGAAATTTAAAACAGAAGTTTGATGGAATTTGTTTAAGCTTTTTACATTTCAAACCATTTTTTGCAAATTATTTTCTCAGTGTATTTAATCACTTTGTCCATCTTCATTTATTCATTTTGCAATAAGACTGGTTGTTCCTCCATACAGGGTTATGAGAAAACGGATATTTTCTTGAATCAACAGCAGAGCGAAAATAAAACTTTGGATAAACACACTGCATACTTTTACAAAAGTCCAAATATGATGCAAGACTCGTCTTTCACGAGTTCAAACATCAGAAAACCTGTGTTCTTTCAAAACCTTTTCAATGCAGCTTGTGTATTTGTATCTGCACCAAATTTATTCCTGGAGTCTTTTAAATTCTCTATTGTTTGACGTTTGTTCACCTCATAAATAAAATTCTGCTGTTTTGATACTAACATCTGACTTTTATGTCCAGTCTGAAAGTTACTGACGTGTATTTTTCCCACTAAACCCTCTGGTCACCTCAGCTCTGATGATGCAGTTCAATATTTATGTTCTCTTCGTGAATAAATCCGTCACCACTTTTGATTTAACGAAACAATCAGTGTGTGTTCAGTGAATTATTTATGTGGAACCATCAGCGTTGAAAGTTTCCGCTTCAACAGACAGAAGCCGAACGTCCGGAACGAGACATCGTCTTACGTCACTGATGAAAGCAACAGATCCTCGCTTTAGATTTAAGGCATTAGCGACATTTGGAACAGAAATCTGTTCACTTCAATGGAAATGTCGTTTGTGCTGCTGTTGAACTGAGCTGCATTGTACAGAAAGGTTACGTAATCTACGCTCACTGATATAGATGAGGTGGACAAAATAACAGAGACAGCGGTTAATCAACACCTTCCCCCAAAACGGTTTTAAAAAAAAACGCTGAACATTGCCACCTCCAGCAGGGAAGATTTATCACAGGACTGACTCAGTTTCGGCTCGGTGGATGTAATAAACTGGACACTGAGTAAAATTCCTACACAAAATCATAAAAATGACACACTCAAATGTGATAGTGAGGAGGAAAGTAAAGTATCCCTTTTAAAGAAGGATTCAGCTCCAGCAGACCCTCCCTGGTCTCCTCAGTACTGGACTGTACCTTCTGCACTGGACTAGTGTTGATTAATGAAGTTGAGTGGTTGGGCTCGTGGTTTCCTCCTTCCTAAACATATGCATGTGAATGTGTGTTTGGCAAACTGGCCATTGGATGGAACGTATACGTGGACGTGTACCGACCAACCAGAATGAGTTTCTTTGTTCTCTAGAAAACTATAGCAGACTAGTTTTGCTCTGTGTTCGGGGAGACGGGGGGGTGTTTTGCCGACGTGTGTAAAGTTGCTGTCTCCTATTATTGATCAATAATATTCACATTAATATTCAAATCTGTCAGTGTCTGCGCTTTATTTGAGTGTTGACAGAATTTCCGCCACATTATGGGAGGTCCCACCGAGATGGCTGACCCCCTGCCTGCGTCCGGAGAGGTATGGCCTCCCCTACCCGGCGGGGGCAACTTTACAAAGACAAGGCTGAGAACCCTGTGATCTTTCCTGAGACGCCTAGGACGTCCTCTCAGGTCGCAGGACGGTGTTAAGGGCTGTTCTTTTTGGGGGGCTGTAGGAGCTAAATTGGCGTTTTAATTTTTGTGGAAATTATAGCCGGTCACTGTTTCTGTTTCTAAAACTGCATATGTTTGTCTAAACGCCTGCACTGACTGGGATTGAAGATTTTTGTTTGTTTTGACTCCAAGCTCGGAGTCAAAACAAAGTTTCAAGCTCCAAGTTTCTCAACTTTTGTGGCTGAAGAAATTTGCCTGGGGGAGAGACGGTGTCCTGCCCTTAAAAATGCATCACAAACAGGGAGATCGGAGTGGGATCTCAAGATCTTGATTAAATGAGCGTATGATTTCTCTTGAGTAAGTGACATTTTAACTGTGTCCGAATTTTCGGGGAATATTTCTCTTTCCCCTGTGTGTATGAGACAGACAGTCTGGACTGTGTGTGTGTGGGTGTGTGTGAAGGCCTCTGTTTAGAAGCTCGTGTGCTGTTGTGCTGTTGAACTGGGTGAAGAGTGTGTGTATGCACGGCTCCGTGGTCCAACCACCCCTCGCCTTTCCCTGCGCCTGCACCCGTACCTGTGCCGGGTCTGTGTGTTCAGCTGAAAAAGTTTGTGTGCTGAGTTTACATGTGTGTACGTGCTGATGTGTTCTGCGTGTGTGTGTGTGTGTGTGTGTGTGTGTGTGTGTGTGTGTGTGATGGTTGGAAGCAGATGTGTGTCTGAGGTATATTTCGAACCGCTTTTACCGTTGGCTTGTGAATTGTTCCCTCTGCTGTTCTGAGAGTTAATGACTTTGGTTTCTTTAGTAAGAGACTGTACTTTGGTAGGTGGAGCTTCGCCTCCCACTCTTGTATGTGAAGAAAAAAAAGAAAGAAGAAGAAAAGAACTGCAGCGTTTAACACAGCTTGTTTTTAAGTTGATGTGTTTGTGAATATTATCACAATATCCTTCACAATTATTCGACTTTAGGTTCATTTTTCTTCGCTTCCTTCTTTTGCTTTAACATTAAAATAATAATAATGATAATAATAAATAAAGTTATTTTATTGTAAGAATATTCAGCTTGTTAATATTGTAGAATTATCATCTATTAATTAATAAACAAACAATATTTGAAGGTTTTTTTACACGTTTGAGTGTTACAGGTCTGCCGTGGGTAACAATAATAGCGGCCAGAAAAATCTTCAGGGTCCAGCTAAGGTTATGTTTGACAACTATGGCAGTACGGTCGTACAGTTTTTACCAAAGTGGCGTCAGAACTTGGGATTGTCATCAGCGTGGGAGTTTTCATCATGCCTCACTTCGATCTGTGAGAAAAAAGATGGCTAAACGGTTTGAACTGAACATCATAAAAGCTAAAGTACGAGCCGCTAAGAAAGTTAATGATAAGTGGTCAGAACGGCTTCAAACTTTGAAATTGCGGGAGAAGGAAGCAGATGATAGAGAAAGGACTGAGAAAGTGTGTAAAAGTGTAAAAGCCTTTGTTTCTTTGTGTCTAGAGGACGCAACTACTAAAATAAAACAACTGACTCCTAGAGCCCTCGTTGATGAGGTTACAGGGTCAAACTATTTTACAACACCCTTTTGTGACCATGTAGCAGAGTTTGATCCTAGATGGCCACGAAATGCCTCTTTTGAAAGATCCCAGGTAGCACTGCTTAAGGAGCTCATAAATCCTCCCAGTCCTACGGGGCCTCCCGATTGGGAACACGATTACATGTCAGAATGCCTCGGGGTTTGGGACGCCATAGGTCCAAAGATCTGTCATGTGGGTGAAATGATTAAAAATCGCCCTAAAACAACTGGTCACTGTCCATAAAGCGGATGAATTACCGGACTGTCCAGCAGGGCAACATCCTCCACAGCTGGGAGCTGGGGTTTCCCCTAGTGGACAACAACAACACCTGCAGGCAGGAAGTGGAACTGCAACAGAGACACCTAAAAGACCAGATAACAGAGGAACTGCTGCAGCGCCATCTACTGTTCATTTGCCTCCACCATATTCTGATCTACTTGGCCAAGGCTTGAAGACGCCTACATCACCACCCCAGGGAACATCACGTTTGCCTTCTATTGAATGGCGGACTCCTGCGGTGGTGACAGACAGGCCACGCTCTGACTCGAGTGACCGTGGTTTGACCAGCTCAGGAACTGTTTATCAGCCCATGACGTCATTTCCAGTACTGCAATCTGCATCTGCAACTACACAAGGTGGTGCAACTGGAGATGTCGCCGGAAACACGTTTCTTGCTCCAATGAGAGAATGTCCCAATGGAACCGGGGGTGTTCAGCATGTCTTCAGTCCTTGGAAGATAACAGAGCTACAGGCTATTATTGAAAAACTTCCACAGCCTAAGAATAATGGGAATATTTGCAAGTGCTCTGAAGAAGATGGTGGTGTAGTGCAAACCCACTTCAGCGGAATTGGAACATGTCTGTGTGACTAAATTGGGTCTTGCCTGGGGAGAAGTCAAGCCTGCTAACTGGGACTCAGCTGCTCACCGTCAAATTACAAATAGCTCTCCTTATCAAACCCGGCTGACTGTGTTGTTTGATGCATTGTAAACGAAATTCAAGCCAGTCATAAACATGATGACCTTGAATGCACGTGTGCAAAAACCAGAGAAATGTTTGTTGTATCTCTCCAAGAAGCTGCAAGTCTTCAATGCACATAGCGGCAATGATTAACCTGCTGATACTACCGACGATTCTGTGTGGGAAAGGCACTTCATTCAGACCTTGGTAGATGGCCTTTCTCCAGAGATAAGAGTAATTTTTGTCAGACAGTGTGTGGCATGGTAGAGTTCCAGACTGAATGATGTCAAGGAATATTGCATACATGCTGAGACAATTGTTCAAGATGACAAAAGCCAAGAAATGAAAAAATTCTAAAGAGACAACTGAGGCAGGAACTAGACATCTGGGATCTGGGACACCCAATAATAGTATAAGATTCGTTGGCACGTTATTATGTGAAAGAAAAACATGAATCAGAGTCTACTTTGACGTTCTGGGTTAGTGAAAGATTTCCACATCCCTGAGGCCAGGGGACATTTAAAAACTGTTACGCAGGGAAAGCTGCTGGATTTACACTGATGAGCTAAAACATTATGACCACTCCCGACCACCTCCTGTAGGTTCCCCTCATGCCGCTAAAATCAGCTCTGACCCGCCAAGACCTGGACTCTACAAGACCTCTGAAGGGTTCCTGTAGTATCTCACCACAGGGACTCACGTCAGCATGTCGGCGTGTCAGCATGTCAAGATGAAGACAGCGATAATGTACTGTTTTCCTGGTGCGAGAGTCCATCCAAAGTTGGAGAGGCTTGTTGTCCATGTCGGAGCAAATGACACCACAAAACAACAATCTGACCTGCTAAAACTGTACTTTATCCACTTGTTGACGGTCCTGCAGATACAGAAGTGCCGCACCTACATCCCCAACCCAGTACCAGCTTTTTAGACGCCTGCTGAGTCTACTCATCTGGCTATCATCGGCTTTGCAGCAACTACGATGTGACTTTCATTGACAGTTTTAACGTGTTCTGGGAGCGAAGGCAGCTTTACTTGAAAGACGGGCTTCACCCAAATAGAGCTGGCACCTGTATGCTAACGTCTAGATTAAATAATTCTAGATGCTAGGGACCCATACGCATTCCTGTGGGGTCCTTTAGGAACAAGGCTGGGTTATACATGTTAGGGTGATTAATCATAGGGCTGTCCCTCACAGTGAGGCCTCTCCCTGGCGCATCTGGAAAACTTATACAAGAGGGAATTCTCAACCTTTCGTTTACGTGCCCGCCTAAGGTTTAGGTAGCGAGGGAAGGAGACCCCATCTGCAAAACAAAACAAAAAAAAGGTCTCTCTCATAAGGGGGCAGCTCTCTCTCTCTGTCATCTCCACATTGTCATCGGTGCCCGGGATGCAAATATAACAACAGAAAACTTCTTTAAAATCATGTTGAAAAGGCCATGCCCCTGGAAGTGCAAAAGTGCCTGGACACCATGGTGGCACTAATGAAGATGTCGTGGGAAACGTTTGAAGAACACATAGTGCATCATGTGGAGTGGTATAGGAGAGAAAAATGACAACTGGAAGAACAGGAGAAACACGTATCAAACAAGTTGGCACAGCTGTAGCTGGGAGAGGTGACAGAGAAAAGGAAGAACAGAGGAAAAAACCAAGCTCCGGACACTCAGGCCCCGGTTGTGTCAGCGGCGGTGCCTCCACAGGTTGAGGAATTATCTCGCAGTCCAGCAGGTGCTTCCCAAGTGCCAAGAGATAACTGTCAGCAAAAATCAGGCGTCAGTCCCCGAACAACCGATCAGACGTTCGCCTTTGCACTTTTCCAGGTGGTGGTAGATGTGAGACCTCAAGGACAGCAAGGAGACAATTACCGACCTATCATGAAAAAACGGATGCATGTGAGAGCCTGTCGACAGAGGACAGCTCAGACTGAAAAGGGGGGAAGAAAAGAAGCAACCGATGGATCAGATCCAGGGCTGGAAGGAGGAAGTTGAGAAATTGCAACTGGAACTGACACTTTATAAACAAAGACTTGAGTAGTACAGGAAGCTAAGGGTGTGGGTTCATGTTTGAACTGTCATGTACGCATCCCGGATGAATACTGCGGCTGCGTACTTGAAGTACAAAGGGGTTGGCTCGATACTTCTTGTAAACCTACTTATATGGTACTGTTAATGTTCATTGGAGTGGAATTTTAGCATTTGGAATAAAAGCTTGCTATTTCTTGGGTCCATATACTACGCACGGTCCGGAAAAACAGCATATTCTGCAATAGGTACACCCCTAAGGTGTCGGACCCCACTTATAAAGTAGGCTTGCTTCCGACACACGCCTTCGTAGGCAAAGCAGGTGTTAGTTGTGGTTGTGGAAATGTATCTAAGGTAGTATGACCCTACCTGTTCAATCCCCAGACAAGGTAGAGTTTCCCAAACCCTCTAAATATCAGTCACACTATAGATAAAAAGGAGGTGTGTTATCCCCTCTTATGTGAGTCACTTATTCAGTTAATTTGTAAGTGTGTGCCATTGTGTGACATTAAAAAATATATACAGTCATTGTTACCGCATGTTTATTATGCCGAGGCCGATTTGGAGACAGCATAGCTGGGGTTTTACCTGCTCCGAGTTAAGTGAGGAGAGGATGTTTTCTCCCCGGCTATGGCTGCTGCTGAACCTCCATCTGGGTGACCGCCGCCCATACGGCGTGGCGTGTTGCTGCCCAGGAAGATGGACATTGGCGACCGCAGAGGGACGGGCTGCGGCTTTGAAATATTGTGTGAAGTACAGAGAAATGTTACCGGAGGAAAAAAAAACCTCTCTATGCTTCAGAATGGGGATATGTGGTATATTTTATTTTGTGAACAAAGTAATTTTGTGACACTATGATGTCTAAACATGTTCATATCTGGTGGTTGAATAAGGAACGTCCATATTTTATCGTTGGAACCGGAGCATGTTGAGACACCATTATGTTTCGATATCTTTAAGATCATCAACGATGCAGAAGGCAAAAAAAAAAAAAAAATGGGAGAAACGTGGGATGATACCTCAAAATAAGCCTCACAAGAGGGAGCGTCCAGCAACGTATATAAGGCCAGAAGGGTTTAACTCAGATTCAGCGTCTGCGTTCATCAACCAGCCTCGGTTGAATGGATTTTGTTGCATTTTACAGTAAGTCTAGAGAATTACATCCGACTCTGCCTGTCTAATGTCTTACTTTGTTTTCCATAGTTGAGGTATTGGAAGTTGCAGTAGAGTCAGTAGAAATAACTGGCCCATCTGAAGAGTTTTTTTCCGTTACAGCACCCAGAGAGATGAAATAATGGAGTCCTGATAAACAAGCCACAGTGGGGAGCGTACTCACGGCTAGGAGGCGAGTCGGTCGTTCCGCTGAGCCTACGCAGCTGCTCCTGGGACCAGCTCGCTTCGTTTAATCTACAATAATTCAGCCTCTTATTGAACCCTGTAGATTACGCAGTGTTCGACCGAAGACTACAAAATTGCCTTGTAGAGAATTTGTGAAGGAAAAGCTGGTTTCTCATTTATTCACTTTTGGCGATGCTCCTATAGACGCTTCGGGTTTCTCTAAGGGGCCCTGGACAGATGTTCCAGGGGGCCTACATATGGAGCAGCCTGCAGCTTTACCTTAAATGGAAATAGGCCAAGCTGCGCCTGTCTCATGTCTAATTTATGGCCAGTGCGTGGGCAGAGCTTGACCATTATATATGTTTAGGTCTTGTTGGATGATGTGTTTGGGGTGAAGTAAATACAACCAATCGGGACTCAGTTCTTTGTCTCAAGAAACACTATGAAGATGATTGTTAGACTCTTTCTAATGAGAGACTCTTGTGATAAAGTTTGTCTCCTATATAGCAACTTCCAACATTTTTCACTTGAATTGTGTTCAGGGTCTTTTGTAGATAATCTTCCACAACAGAATCTGAACCCAGCTGGTCCTGGTGAAGGATTTTCTCCCACAGTGGTGATAGTAGTATTGTGTATTTCATAACCGGTTAAGAGGGTTTTTCCCAATTTTCTAGACTTTAGCTCTGTGTGAATTGACGAAGGGAGTGCTTTGACGAATTCCAGCCTCTGTCAAATTCTGTGTTGCCCGGTTCAAGGACACACGGGGGGTTTGAGTCAACATGTAGCCCAAGCTCCATCTCGCCTCATTAAGGCCCAATGTCAGAACAGAGATAAAGGGATATATGTGGGATGAGCCATTGGGGAGTGAGAACACCGAATCTGACCCTAATTGGTAACGAACCAAAGTTGGGAGTGGGATACCCTGAATATTAAGGGGTTGATTTGCATAAGCCTATATATTTGGGACAACACCCTGATATTGTTGGAGAATCGGACTCGACTGGACCCTCGCAGGCTTTTTAATTTGACCTCAATGATTCTCTCCCTGAAAACTATGTACACCTGATTTTTATGAATAAAGAAAACTCGAAAGAAGCATCGACATGCTGAGAATCGTTCTTCTCCACTCAAGAGGTTCAAGGTCGTGATATACGACAGTAGTAGTAGAAGAAGAAGAAGAGGAAGAAGAGGAGGAGGAGGAGGAAGAAGAAGAGGAAGAGGAGGAGGAGGAGGAAGAAGAAGAAGAGGAGGAAGCAAAAGAAGAAGAAGAAGAGGAGGAGAAGAGGAAGCAAAAGAAGAAGAAGAAGAGGAGGAGGAAGAGGAAGCAAAAGAAAGCAAAAGAAGAAGAAGAAGAGGAGGAGGAGGAGGAGGAAGCGGAGGAGGAAGAAGAAGAAGAGGAGGAGGAGGAGGAGGAGGAGGAGGAGGAGGAAGAAGAAGAAGAGGAGGAAGCAAAAGAAGAAGAAGAAGAGGAGGAGGAAGAGGAAGCAAAAGAAAGCAAAAGAAGAAGAAGAAGAGGAGGAGGAGGAAGCGGAGGAGGAAGAAGAAGAAGAGGAGGAGGAGGAGGAGGAGGAGGAGGAGGAGGAAGAAGAAGAAGAGGAGGAAGCAAAAGAAGAAGAAGAAGAGGAGGAGGAAGAGGAAGCAAAAGAAAGCAAAAGAAGAAGAAGAAGAGGAGGAGGAGGAGGAGGAGGAGGAGGAGGAGGAGGAGGAGGAAGCAAAAGAAGAAGAAGAAGAAGAGGAGGAGGAGGAGGAGGAGGAGGAGGAAGCAAAAGAAGAAGAAGAAGAAGAGGAGGAGGAGGAGGAGGGAGGAGGAAGAGGAGGAGGAGGAGGAAGAAGAAGAAGAGGAGGAAGCAAAAGAAGAAGAAGAAGAGGAGGAGGAAGAGGAAGCAAAAGAAAGCAAAAGAAGAAGAAGAGGAGGAGGAGGAGGAGGAGGAGGAGGAGGAGGAGGAGGAAGCAAAAGAAGAAGAAGAAGAAGAAGAAGAAGAAGAAGAAGAAGAAGAAGAAGAGGAGGAGGAGGAGGAAGAGGAGGAGGAGGAGGAGGAGGAAGCAGCAGCAGCAGCAGCAGCAGCAAAAGAAGAAGCAGAAGAAGAAGCGCGGCTAGAAACGAACGACGGACTTTTCATGTTTGTTTTCGTCTTCTTCACGTTTACCGGCGGCGCAGAGCTACCGGAGAGGGGCGGGAGGACGATGTAACGGCAACGGTGACGGTGAGTCAAAGACCCGGGGCGGGATGACCCGGTGAAGTGACGCGGTTACCGGACGGACATAACGGATTTTACAGCACCGGAAACCCCCGGGGAGCAGACGACGACACGTCTCACCGAGTGGCGGGGTTTGTTCTAACGGTTTCGGTTTCTTCAGACGCCGTGAAATGAAGATTTCACCGCTTTCCCCCCTCGTCCAGACCGGGTCTGGTCCGCTAACCGCTACACCGCTACAGACTAGCTTACCGGATGGACTCCAGTCCCCGCTGAAAGACGGCTCAGACTCGGGGAAACTGGTTCAGCAGTCTCGTTGTCAGGTACTAGCCTGCTCCAGGCTGCCGTGCAGATGAAGCCGGACTAGCTGATGTCCTGGCGTCAGTCTCGTATCTGCTTCGGCTCTTACCGGCGGAGTTTTGCTCGGACCGACTGGCTTGAACTCCGGCTAATAGGAGTTTGTCTGAGTCACCGACTTCTCTCTCCATTTCTTCTTTAAACGGCCTTTTAGTGGCGAGCCGGTCCGGAGTTTCTCTTCTCTCTGGACCGCGACTTGTTTGACCCGATCCTGAACTGGTTTCTATCCGAGGATTTTACCATTTGTTTGTTTCGGTTAACGTGGGTTTAGTTTAGCTTCCTCGTTTTCACATGTACTCACAAAGACACGATACTGGACAGAAGTAAACAGAACAGAAGTGCTGGGGAGATCAGAAAAACCCAAGAGGTCTTGAAGGGAGGTCTCACCCAAAAAGAGAAATGGAAATAACAAACCTGGGTCATGGCAAATGCTAATGAGTTCTCTATCAATGATCATTCTTCTTCTACACCTTCTTCTCCTTATTACTGTTGTTATTATTACTGTTATTACTATATTAGAATATAAATCCGCAGGCATCATATATTCAGGCCTGAAGTGAAATGTATAGAAAATAATCCATTTAAATCCCAATATTGGTCAGAAAATTGAAAGTAGATATTTTCCTCAAACCTGGGTTAAAGCCCGCTGAATGAAATTTAGAGGAACCCGAGGACTCCGCTCTTCACTGTAGAAGTAAAATCCCCAGAGATACACTCTGTGTGCCAAGATATATTGAGTATGTGTTACTGTGTTACAGTACAGATCGGTTTGTATTGGACACGGATCAATGCAACTGACATTTGAATGATATTCTAATGCAATCGTTAGGCTCGCAGTGAATAGAAGAAGTGTTACGATTAATCTGAGTTAGGAAATGATAGCTATAATACACAGTTTGGAAATATTAAAGCTTTTAAAAAAAAAATAGCCTGAGACGCCTCGGAAATAACGGTGTCCAGATATGCCCAGACTTTCCCGGACAGCCGGGGGGTTTCAGGAGCGTCTGACGCCGCTGTTTCCAGGTGGATATGGAGGATGTGTCCAAATATGGAAAGCAGGACACCAATATTTTCTGAAGATGTGAAGTTCATTTTTTTGAAAAAGTAGGTGGAGAGCCCACCGGCAAAGAGGAGCGAATTTGGGGTACAAAGATGCTTTCTTCCCTTGGTTTCCGGAGCGGACACGCTCTGGCCCTGATCTGGGCGTCTGGCCCTCCAACATCACGTTCACGTTCACTCCTAAAGGACTGTGAGGGTCTATCTGCTGTCCTGTAGACCTGCCCCGCGCTTCAGTTTGTTCTTGTTTCAGCTCAGTCCCAGCAGGAACAACAACTCCCAGATCAGACTTTTTTTCTTTGTACCTGTGCACGCTTTTTGCCGTAAATTGCAGAACTGAGTAAGATCTTCATTTTTTCTTCTGATGGAGCTCTCTGGGTTGATTTACATTTTACTGAGACATTTTAGAACAATGTTTGTATGTGTCGTTGGTGCTGGACATGAATAGAATCCTCTCTCTTTCTCTCTTTCAGGGCAGAGTTCTTTTCTAAACATGGAGACAACAGGAGATCCAGAAAACAGCCTCAGCAGTCAACAGGTAACACAAACTCTGGTACAGGGACCACTAGTGGTCCTGGGCTGGGTCATATCTGAGGAAAACCTTCATACACACATTTATTACTCGTCCACCGTGGGTTTAACTCAGAGGTCTGAAACTACCAGACAGGGGCCACATCTGGCTCAGGAGACAATCTCCCAAGGCCTCTTGCCTGCAAATTCATTTTTATTTTTTCCCGTTTTGTGTTTTGCCCCCCCCTCGTCTTTTCTTCTAGAGTAATCATTTATACGTCTAGAGAGGCTACAAGATAGGAGCATTTACCACAAAACCGAACCACTTAGACATTTTAGCTGTGACCAACATTATTCTGGCTTACTGCGACACACCTGACTCTGAAATGTCTTAATCTGAACCCAAAAAGAGGTCGGACTGCTTCCTGTCTCACCTGCGAGGAGAGAGGGGGAAAGGTAAGTCGCTCAGCCTCAGCGCTGACGTGGTTGAGATGACCCCCAGGTTGTTTAAGTTTGAGGCTGTCACGGAAAAACTCTCAGAAGGGCCAGACCCATGGTCAAAAGTAGAGGCCGACGATATGATATTTGCATTGTGATGACATAAATTTGTCCACTGAGACTTTCGGTGTGCATGGCATCTCTTCCTGTAATATTCCCGGAAATATTTCAAGAATGTGTTTCTAACCAGTCTTCGTGACTGATTTTCTGTATCAATCTGATAAATGACTTTGATTTGTCAGACACTTAAATTGCTGGACTGACCAAAACGGACATCACTGTCTGTATATTTTATTCATAAACAGTTCATCGGTTTAGTTTCTCTATTATGATGTACAGTATATTGATATCACAATACAAAGATAGGTTTCCGTCTCCATCAGCCACTCCTATTCTCCACATACATATTGCCACATCTATACAGACTGGTGTGGGAAGTTCACAGCTTTCTTCTACTGGACTGTACTGATTTTCTTCAGTGGGGATCTGTAAAATCTTAATTAACATGCAGCAAGAGTCACAGTCCGTTGATTTTCATAGTGAACTGAAATGACAGTAATGAAAATATCTAATTTCACATTTCGGTTTCTGTGTCTTGATGTCACTTCAAGTGTTTTAAAGGAGACCCTGATCTTTTTGGTCAATAAAGTTTTAAATCACATCTCTTACCTGCGCGGTTTCGTTAACGCGTCTCTCTCCTCCTCCTCTGTCGCCTCAGTGCTGCAGCCGGGACCCCCCCTCGTCCAGATGTTGGTGTCTGGACTGTAAAGAAGCTCTGTGTGACGAGTGCGTGTTGGCTCATCGTAGAGTCACTGTAACCAGGTCACACACGATCCTCAACCATCCGCCAGGTCAGGTAACAATCTAAACATCCGGGGGTTTTGACATTTAAGTTTTTTTATTGATTAAAGAAAAGGTTGGTACTTGGTGGCTTGAAAGCTACTTCACATCATCACATGGTGACAGGAGTGGACACAAGTGGATTACAATACACAAGGGGAGGCCTAGTCCTACGGCAGGGTGATAGGTCCAAATAGGTGATAGGTTTTTTTTATTTATTTATTTATTTTTTTTATAATGATTGATATTGATAATTATACAGTACACATTTCATATCGTTAATGAGAACAGATCCCACATGTTTGACAGGCCTCAAAGCCTCATTTCCACAAAGCTCCGCGTTTGTATGCGAGTCCAACGCATACAAACGTCCATCCATTCCTGTGGGAACCTCTGTGGTCTCAGATGTGATCTCGGTAACTCCTCCTTGATTTTTATTTATTTATTTATTTTTTAATGGGTCCAGAATTTAAACTTCCCAACCATCGTGTGATTCCAGCTTCTCCTGGAGTTCGTTTCATTGTAAACTGGGAATAGGTTCTTTTTTTAATTTACCTACAGAATATTTGTACTTCGGTTACGTATATTACACACTGTACATTATAGATGGCTTTCTTACCTCTTCAGTGTGAATCTCCCGTCTGAGGATCAGTAAAGTTTCCTCTCATCTGGTCTCCTCTCTGTGTTTCATGTGGTTGCAGGATGTAATTGATGTGTCCGTTTATCTCCTCAGGGAATGTCTTGACTTCTCCCATCAAGTTCTGCAGACTCCACCCTTGTGAGCCACTCAAACTCTTCTGTTTCACCTGTTACCAGTACACCTGTAGAGACTGCCAGCTGATGAGTCACATGAACCACAGGTATGCAGGCTCCCCAGAGCCACTTAAAACAATAAATTATTTAAAACAAAGCAGCAAACATTAAAACATTAAATAAAATAGTGAGTAACAGGATTTGCAGCTTAGGTTTGTAGCCACAATAGCAGCGTGGCTCAAGATGCTAACGTGTGTCGTCCACCGCTGTGGTTCATACTGAAATGTCTCAGCAAACGTTGGAAGGACTGTGATTAAATGTGGTTCAGACGTTCATGTTCCCCCCAGGATGAGCTGGAATAACTCTGCTGATCCTCTGAAATTTGAATTTGTCCAATACTTCGGCTTTTGACTAAATGGCTGAAAAATCTTGAAAGCTGCTGAGCTGCATTTGCTGAACGCTCTACAGCTTCTACAGCCAGTACGTCATCTGTGATTTGAGGATGTATAAACACAAATTACTTTCAGAGAAGCTCCTTTGGAAGTGCAGAACATTACCACGATGTTGGCCATCAAATCAGGGCTGGATGACCAACCAGGCAAAACAGGCAACTGCCCAGGGGCCCTAAAAGCCCCAGGTTTACTCCATCATTTGTCAGAAATTTCCACCACTGAAGAAGAATATCACTTATAACAGGTCATCCATCCTCCATCTTGTGGTTCTGGTCTTGTAGAGGGACTCCAAGTCATAATCTAGTTTTAGAGTCCTTCATTGATTTTATGCCTCCACGCTGGCGAAAGCCGCGGCCAGAGCCACCGTGTTTTCAGGCCCTCAGTCCGTCCCACTCTCCAGAACATGATATCTCAGGAACGCCTTGAGGGGATTTCTTCAAATTTGCCCCAAACAAAATAAACAGCGATAATCTTCCGTTTTAATGTTCAGGTTTCGGCTGCAGCACATTTTCCTGGTAAACAGATCACTTTCTGTGTTCTGATCTTCCGTTGGGAAGATTCTCTCTCTCCTGTTGACAGTTCACGGTGGTATATTTTCATCATGCATAATTTCACAGGTTCTTCTGACCAATCAGTGGTCAGGGTTCGTCACAGAATAAAGCTACGGTCACATTACGTTTCCATTCAGCGAATCTTCTCGGCCCTGGAAAAGGACGCGATGTCACGTTCCTGACGTGGGTAATAAACAAACGTAGGTCAGAGTGATCACAGACCGTAAACAATGTCTGAAAGTGGCAAGGCAGTTCGTAGTCAGGTAATCAAACAAGCTGGAATAAACATTTCTCCAGACACAGTGCAGCAGTGTTTCCATTGACTGACGGGGAACGTGGGCTTTGAACTCTGACCTGTGAATCCAGCGAAGCAGCCGGAGATCGCAGCAAAACAGGAAATGCGCACTTGAATTTGTCTGTCTGAAGCTCGTGTCCAGATGTAATCTGTTCAGGGATCAGCTGATACAGTCTGTGTTGTTTTGGCTGTGCAGTCACTGTGCTCTGTTCGGCCTCCTCCTCCTCACAGGCATCAGTTTGTCAGCGAAGCGCTGGGCAGTCTGAAGAAGCAGCTGGAGGCCTGGGTTCAGCCAATCATAGCGCAGAGAGACACAGTGAGGCGGAGTCTGCAGGACATGCAGACCAGGTACAGTCCGAAGAGAGTCCCCCAAACCTCCCCGGGTGTGTGACACACAGTCAGGGGTCCCTACTTTCATGTCTGTGGGCTTTTCAGAGGAAACCTCAGGACCCGTAAATAAAAACCATATTGTTTTGTTGCTGTGTTTCAGGCTGCAGGAACTTGTTCAAGGTGAGTCTCAGCTGAAGACTGAACTGCAGGAGTCTTACAAAATCTGTGCTCAACTGCTGAAAAAAAGGATGGAAGACATCTTGGACGAGGTCAAGGTGAGGTACAGTCACTTTGTTTTACCCCAGGTGTGGTTATGTCCTTTTCTGACTGACAGCTCAGAGACAGCACAGACAAATGTGTCTGTTACACAGCACGTAGGTTTAGACTGAATTAAAATATTTGAGTAGGATGTTGCATCTCTGTGTAATAATCTTTCTCTTGCTGTTAAAGTTGCAGCTTCAGCAGTTGATTAATTGATTGGACAGAAAATGAATTGGCAACTATTACGATAATCAGTTAATAGTTTTGGTCTTTTCTGTGCCAAAAAACAACATTTGACGCTTCCAAATAGCAACTGTCAAAACAGGAAACTGTTATCTGAATTGTTCACAGTTTTGATTTTTGTTTAATAGACTAATTGATTAGTCAGCTAATGAGAAAATAATCATTAGTTGCAACCCTAGCTAGAGTGGTACTCTCGCTCTCTGAAATCTTGGTTCAGCTCATTAGAAATGTTGAATTTCTTCTTGAACCGGCAGAAATAACACAGATCAAGTTAAGGTTAGATGTGATGATGAGACGGGGCTGTGGACTGAGAGAGGAAGTCTGGATCCAGCCCTGTATCTATATTTTATAGCTGTTAAAGAAAATTCCCTCTCAGGGTCGTCGTTTATTGCCATTGGTTTGTTATGTGTTGTTTCCCAAAAGACACTAACGGCGGGTTGCTCCCCAGCAGGGCCTTGAGTTGTATTTGTTTCATGTTCACGCTCCCAGTATCACTTTCAGGTCACAGACCGTGGGGGAGCGTTGTGAAACTGTATACTCGAATCTTAAAATGGGGACACAAATCTGTAAATGCTACTAGAACAACAGCCTACGTACCACCAGGCCGCAGAGGCGCCAGTTGGTTTCAACGGTGACATTGCTGGGCCGTAGCGGCTGTGTTTGCAGTTTTTCTGCAGCACGGCAGATGTGGATAGAGTTCAATTTTAATCAAAGCTCAATTTAAATACCACTGAATTTAGTGTATTTGAAACCATCATTCTGAGTTCATGTGATCTGAATTTCAGCTCGGTTGCGTTTCCTTGGTGTTGCGGATGTTCAGATCTGAATTGTACATCTTCAATTTAAGCATGAGTTTGCTTGTTCAAATCTATTTGAACAAGCAGAGCTTTTGACTTGACTCCTGAATTGAGCTTATTGAACTAGAGCAACCTGAAAATAGCTTTTGAATATTAGGCACAGTCATTTTCTATCTGTATTTCAAAAACCCTAAAATAAACACACAGTTGGAAGTTTTTGAAATTGCACAACCAGTAACTGACACATCACACAAATTCAGAAAGATGGTTTGCATAGTCAAATTTGAGTGCAATAAATGCACTGGGGCTTAAATTTCAACACTAAGTATTCAGTAGTGATTAAAATGTGGTAGTCAGTTGTTCAAATTATTAAGTTTCTCCAGCTCTGGAAGTTAAAACCTAGTTTTCGCTCATACTAAAAAGACATTGACATTCAGATTTTTGACTGCACGTACTTGCAGATTCTTTTACGATTTCACAAATCAGACTGCAGACATACAGACTGAGATACAGTTTTGCAGCTCATTTGTAGATAATATTGCAGCAAAAATACATATTACATAATAAACAACTTCAGCCAAAAACACCAGATATAAATAGAACAGATAATAGTGACGATAGAACTTCACTTAACTTATAACTTAATCCTCATTTCCTGGTATAGCAGGGGGGGCTCCAGACGGAAATGGCGGTCGGTTAATTGGACAAGCCATCATTGCGAAAGGCAGCTATTTTGGCCTTTTTGTATGTTGTAGGCTCTGGGTCAGAACCCACAACCCTCATTTCCGCAGATGATGTTGGGTCAGGATTAGGCATCTTACCGGGTACATGGACAGGTACTGGACTGCACTTATATAGGCTATTCTAGTCCTGTCAAGTACGCTTTACACTACATGCCACATTCAAACACACTCACTCACACACACTCACACATGCTGATCTGTTTGGGGTTTGGTATTTTGCCCCGACTTGCCCGCCAGCTCTGCTCAGCCGCTCAACACAGGTAGGACCCTCACCCTCTGGGGGTTGAACCCGCTCTACCTCCTGAGCCACAGCCACCACAGGTGGTGGAGGGGTTACCACAGCCGATGATGTCGGGCCTGAGCTGGGCCTTTCAGGGCGGGGGACAGCATTTGGCGAAAAAACCATCAATAGTTCTCCTCATTTGGAATTACCAGTATCTTTTAAGATTGTGATGTCGCTACGCGCATACGCTAAGAGACTGACCTGATAAATGTCAGATGCACCGGTGTGACCATTGAAAATGTTCATTTGCACTTGACAGAGTGCTGTTCGCGCTCTGGAGCCTTTAGCAGTTAAGTGTGTGAGTTGCTCCGTGTGTTGTAGGTAAATCCTCTCGTTTCTGAGCAGGTGGTGTCGGAGTCAGAGCGTGAACACATTCAGAGGAGGATGGTGAAGCTGAAGCAGCTGCAGCGGGGGCAGCTCTTGGTGACCGAAACCACAGAAAAAACAAAAAACATAAATGACCTGCCAGCTCTGCTCAGCTGGTCGCAACAGGTAAGTCCCGCACCTGTCATCGTGAAAGATTTACTCTTATTCCTCCTCACCAGTGACGGCAGGGGCCGGGGGCATAATGTTTTAGGGTCGTCTATCATCTGTCACACTTTCCGCCTCAGTTGTTCAGCATCAGCATCAGCGTGAGGCATCAGCGTGAGGAGAGGGGGGGCTGCAGCCCCAGCTAGTGGCGGGCGGCAGCGTTATACATTAATAAAATGTTGATTCGTTTAATCGACTAGTATTTTTACTGTGCCGACCAGCGAGGACAGCGATGTTTAATCATTTAGTCGGCTAATCACGCACATCCCGAACCCCACATCCCGAACTCCACATCCCGAACTCCACATCCTTAACCCCACATCCCCAACCCCACATCCCCAACCCCACATCCCCAACCCCACATCCCCAACCCCACATCCCAAACCCCACATCCCAAACCCCACATCCCAAACCCCACATCCCCAACTCCACATCCCAACTCCACATCCCGAACCCCACATCCCGAACCCCACATCCCGAACCCCACATCCCCAACTCCACATCCCCAACCCCACATCCCAAACTCCACATCCAAAACTCCACATCCCGAGCCCCACATCCCGAACCCCACATCCCTAACCCCACATCCCGAACCCCACATCACAAACTCCACATCCTTAACTCCACATCCTTAACTCCACATCCCCAACCCCACATCCCCAACCCAACATCCCGAACCCCACATCCCAAACCCCACATCCCAAACCCCACATCCCAAACCCCACATCCCAAACCCCACATCCCGAACCCCACATCCTTAACTCCACATCCTTAACTCCACATCCTTAACTCCACATCCCGAACCCCACATCCCGAACCCCACATCCCGAACTCCACATCCTTAACTCCACATCCTTAACTCCACATCCCCAACCCCACATCCCCAACCCCACATCCCCAACCCCACATCCCGAACCCCACATCCCGAACTCCACATCCCGAACTCCACATCCTTAACCCCACATCCCGAACCCCACATCCCCAACCCCACATCCCGAACCCCACATCCCGAACCCCACATCCCGAACCCCACATCCCAAACTCCACATCCAAAACTCCACATCCCAAACTCCACATCCCGAGCCCCACATCCCGAGCCCCACATCCCGAGCCCCACATCCTTAACTCCACATCCCGAACTCCACATCCCGAACTCCACATCCCTAAAGCTTGGATGGAATTACATAAGGCACAAACGTTCACTTGGATTCAAGGATGAACTGATTAGAATTTGAAGGTCAAAGGTCAAGGTCACTGTGACTTCACAAAACATGTCTTTGGCCATAACTCAAGAATTCATACGCTACTAATGTGTAAATTGTCATGGCTACAACTTCGTGTCCTATCAGAATCAGCTTTACTGGTCAAGCATGTGAACACATACAAGGAATCTGACTCTGTTGTTTCTCTCAGTGAACTTACACACTAAGGCGGTAGAAATTCCTTCAGCGACATATATTATGTGAGTCTGGACAGACGTGGATTTAAACTGCAACTTGACTGGTTGTCAGAGGCAGTAAATCTACTCTATTATTGTTTCATTTTTTTTACAACATTAATCTACAAAGTTCCTCTGGAAAATCTTATGTGTTTTTTCTTGTCTTAGTCTGATAGGAATTAGACCTTGAGGCTCTCAGTTTGATTGTTCGTGGAGGGAAATGATTCAGTGGAAATAAAGGTTTTTCTGCTTTAGTTGACTTAATCGTGTGTTGTTTTGGACAAATGCATCTCCTGACCTGTAAACTGACTGTAACAGACGGTCTGATCGTGACCTGCAGAAAACACAGACACAACAAAACACACAGCTGTACAGAGCAGAGATAAAGAGCCAGTTTGACCTCGCCGTGTTCTTTTCTTTGACCAGATCGAGTTTCAGCTGAAGAATCTAGATCAGGACCCGTCTCCCCCTCAAACCATGTCTCAGATGCAGGTCATCACTGACAGGAAGTCTCTGGAAACCCTTTTAAACTTTGGTAAGTTGAGGTATTATTGGTTGTTATCTGCTAACTTTATATTGTTTGCTATTTACAGTTTTTCTCCATGTTGTTATTTATTGTCCTGTCTGCCTGGTTATGCTCTTTTGTATCTGCAGATTTCAACAGTTGTAAATAAAGTTCTGCTACTGGTCAAAAGTTTGGAAACACCCAAATTTTCCCTGTTTTTATTGAAATTTAAGCAGTTCAAGTTGAGTGAAAAACATTCAACAAAAGTTGTTGAACCAAAACTGAACAGTAATGTAAATTTCAGAGTTTTCGAATTTCAGGGATTAGAAGCTGGTTCACTTCCAGCTTTGTCCTGCAGCAGTGGAAGGAAATGAAGCCTTGAAAGTTGATGCAAACACTTCCTACTGGTTCCCCAACTTTAGTTGGTTACGTCCAAACCCTGCAGCAAACTGTGTTACTACAGCCTCTGACACATTATCAGGTCAACAGTGTGCTGCAGGAAGCAGTCACTGGTTTACTGGTGTCAGACTGGAGAGAGAAAGACAAGTAACAGAGGAAGTATGACTATTTTAACTCTAAAAGTGTAGGTCTTTCCTTTAGAGAAATTGCAAAGAAAACCAAGGTGTCAGTGAGTACAGTTGTCGACACCATCAAAAGGCACTTTGAAACTGGAAGAAAAACAGAAAATCATGGAAGACCAGCACAGTCTCCAGACCTGAACCACATGGAGCTGGTTTGGGATGAACTGGACAGAAGCTGAAAGCAAAGCAACCTGCAGGTGCAACACGTTGATGGGAACTTCTTTTTTTTTAAATCTCCAATGGTTTATTTGTTTTATGATTTAATTTCAGAAACACTGAGACACCGAATGAAGTAAATTTCAATAACAACCTGAAAAAAGGAGGTGTCCTAAAACTTTTGACCGGACCGATGTACTTCTTTCTCAGACTCAAATGGAAACAACCAAAAAACATTCATCTTTGTTACTTTATTAAATAAGAGGACTGACTGCCGCGTTTGTTCTGTTTTCATCTGATGAGTTCTGGCAGTGAGCTACACAGTGTAAAGTTTTTTTTTTTTTGTTTGTTTTTCCCTGTTTGACATTTTTGTGACTAACACTTGTCCTCAAATAGAGCAGAACAGCTTGCAGTTTGGGGGTGTTGATTACGCCAATAATGAAACTAGGCTTGTGTCAATTAGAGATCAAAATCCTTTTCAACAATTGAAGAGATGATTAGAGCTGCAATGATTAGTTGATTAATCGATTAGTTGATCAACAGAAAAGTAATTGGCAACGTTTTAAACAATTAAGTAATCGTCTGAGTCAATTATCTTAGAAACTGTGGAGCTTAATATGGGATTGCTCTGTTCTCTAAGATGTGATATGGATGTAGAGAACTTTCCATCCCACTGCTGATTTAACAGGTTCGATCAAAACAAACACGAGGAGGAGCTGCACAAAAATGGTTTCACTGTATGTTTAAATGACGTGGCTTCCAGTTTGTTGCTCTGATGTGTCTCTATGAGCTGATCCTGACTGCGTCACATATGTGTTATTTTTTGATTGGCTCTGAACATCAGATAGAAGAACGTAAGATGACAAACTCTATGGGGGCAGTTGATTGGTTATATCGGCTGCTGACACTTCATTGTTTGGTTTCCAGGTGAACTTAAAGTTTCTTGGATCCCCTTCTCTGTCTCACGAGCCTCCACTCAGAACACTCCAGCCACCTCCACCTCCACCTCTTCCCCTGCCGTCACTCCTCCCGCCGCCACCTGTCCGGCACTCTCCTGTAAGACCCTCCCCCATACTGGGACCACCAATGACACTGCCTCACCTGTTCCAGTAAATCACCCCTCTTTGTCGTCAAAGTCCTCGTCTAGTAAGCTATGTTGCCCTCCTCCCTCCACTTCGCACCCCTCCAACTCTTCCTCTGTTGTTCCTCCCACCTCAACCTGTCCCGCGCCCTCCAGCAGGCCCCCCCTTACCCAGACTAGGACCGCTAGTGACACTCTTTCGCCCGTTTCAGGCAGCTGTCCCTCTGTCTCGTTGCAGTTCTCGTCCGCTCAGTTGAGTCCTCCTCCCTACTTCTGCCCGAACCTTAGCCGACCCGTCACTCCCTTGACCACGAGCGCTGTGGGCACCTCCGCTCAGCCTGTCAAGCCTCTGTCCTCCTCGCCCCCGAGGTCGGTATCTCACCTGAAGACGTACCCGAGCCAGGTGGTGCCGTTGATGAATCACGTCCAGCCGGTTCCTACTTCAGTGAGTCAACAGCCCGTCAGCTCCCCTGCCTCCCTGTGGGCAGGTCTGTCTCCGTCCTGTAGCGTCCTCAAACTCGTTCAACCGTCTCTGGTTCCGAACCAACCGGCTGCTCCACATCTGAACCATCCCGCCGCCGTCCTGCTGACCAACCCTCAGGCTGTCTACCAGGTGTCCTGCTGGCCCATCAGTCGCTACTCAGTACTGCCTCAGCTTCCCTTGCTGCTCAGTCAGACTATGTCCCAAACCTTACCTGGAAACACTTTCCCTAAACAGCAGAAACGCTGTGGCCTGATGAAAAACTTCATCCCAAGAAAGTCAGGTAAACAGCAGACGCACTGTGGCCTGATGAAAAACCAAGTCCCGGGACAGTGCCGTAAACAGCCGACATACTTTGGCCTGATAAGAAACTTCATCCCAAGAAAGTCAGGTAAACGGCAGAAGCGCTGTGGCCGGCCGAGAAACACAAGCCCGGGACAGCGCCAGCTGCAGAGTCTGGTGAAGGCAGTGCCTGACTCTGCCTGTGATATCAGCGTCCCACAGGTGACAGCGAGGCAGCAGGAACCTGCGGAGGACAAAGCCACCTCCACCGTGTCTGAAGAAACCGAACCTGCAGGGAAACTCTCTCTACCTGAAACAAGAGACAGACACACTGAAGAATCAAGCCCTGTGATTGGACAGCAGGACCGCCGTCTGAACCAACGTCAGCCCAGAGTGTCTCTGTTCAGACTGCCACTGTCCCTCCTCCGACCTGGACGTCCGCTACCTGGTTTCAGTCCCCCTGCAGAGAACAAACTGACCTCCACCACATCTGTAGAAACAGAGCCTGCAGGGAACCGGTCTCTACCTGAAACAAAAGACAGACACACTGAAGAATCAAGCCCTGTGATTGGACAGCAGGACCGCCGTCTGAGCCAACGTCAGCCCAGAGTGTCTCTGTTCAGACTGCCACTGTCCCTGCTCCGACCTGGACGTCCCCTACCTGGTTTCAATCTCATCCCTGGAGACACTGAAGATGAGGTTTACCTGGAAGAGATGGATGAGGACTCTCAGGTAGGAAGTCACATGTCAATCATGGTGTGTAATCTAAACAAACTTGACAAAGAAGAGTTAACACTTTAACCAGGTAGCCTTGAGCCATCAAGGTGAGACTACCGCTGCTCTGTTGTGTTTCAGTCCCAGGCTGATGACGTCTCAGATGTCTTTGGGGATTTCACAGAGCCTCTGTCGTCTCCAGAGTCTCCTGTGACCCTGCAGATAGTTTCCTGCTGTGCTTGCGGTTCTGCTTACAGTTCAATAATCTGTTTATCCTGCGGTCGAGGTTACCACAGAGACTGTCATATTCCCCCTGTTGGACCTGACATTTGGTAAGAATCAGTATACCACATTTTGTAACCTTTTCCCTTTATGTCAACAAAAAAACAAAACGAATGATCCACCACCAGAGAAACCGAATGAATCTAAATTTAGCAGACTGAGCAACACACTGTATCGTCTTCTCACCTGCAGAGAGAACCAGACCTTTATTACAGAGACGTGATTTGATTCATCTGGAATTCCAGATTTTCGGACCTGAAAATGTGACCCACGTGAATCGTGCAGATCATTAAAAAGCTCGAGCTCAACGTGCCCAACTCCACACCTGCTGCGTACCCCAGTTGCACGTTGTGTTGAAGTTGCAGTTGACAAGAAGATGGCCGTTTTGGACGCGATAATTGAGCTATGTCAAGATTATTCGTTGTTATATGTCGAATAAATAGGTTTGATGATCACTTATTGATTGGTTGTTGACGTACTGCAGGGTCCCATGGCTTGCCACGTTGCTTGTTACTTCTAACAGCTAAATTACTAGTGTTTGCATATCCGCAAACTTAGCCTGCTAAGTTACTAAACTAATAAGCGAGCCAGCTGATAGCCACATACAGCACCTGGCTGTGTAAATGGCTGCTTTTCAAGTCGTCCCTATGTAAAAGGTTATGGCACGTTTTGTATGAAATTCTCGTGAAGGGCTAGAGCTGGAAAACCATATAGTTCTGTGGGGTCCAGATTTCCGCTTTCAAAATAGTGGCTGTGTTTTTTTATCAGTCACTGCCGATCACTGCCTCCCTCCGCAGTATCGCCCAACATGTAAACGTAACGTTGGCCTAACGTTTGCCCACAATTCAATACAAGAGAGCGACATTGCAACGTAACAATGTGCCTTTACAACTTTATTGTCCAGCTGAGGCCGGAACGTTCGCAGGCTACAGTTTTGTGTAGGCTGCAAACTCTCGATCGTGTTCTGTCACTGCGGAATCCGCATCGCGGTGCATCTTAGAATCGAGAAGTTTTCCAGACCTCTAATCTCCTGAATAAATTTAATTTCAATTCACCAAATCCAGATGCAGTTTTTTCTGATCGGATGCACGACACTGCTTTTTAATTATGAATCTAAATCCGCTTCAAGTGCAGAATTATGGGTTGAGTATGTACAGGAATTTCCAAATACATAAAAACGTTCCGTTCCGGTCGCTTACAGAGCATCAGGAATCTTTCACGCCCCTTCATTTTCGCACACGGCCCTTTGCCCCCATCCTCTGTCCTGTTGTCTCACCATCCCTCCTCTTTGTCTTACAGGACAGAGTGGATCTGTTCGTTGTGTCAGGACCTGTCGGACCCCTCAGACCCCTACAGCTCTGAGAGACCACAGAGTCCTCAGAGTCCCTGTCTCAATCTGCTGGACCAGAGGGTCAGAGGCCTCACACACACAAAATCATGATATTCACATCCGTAACCAGACCAAAGTTAATTAGCTCTTGTACATTCTCTAATTCCTTCAACATTCAAGAAATGAATTCCTGCCCAGCTACGCTGGATACTTTAGTTTTTAGTGTTTTTTGCTCCTTTAATATCTAGGTTTTCTTTTTTGTTGGCTTGGTTTTCAGCTGGAAACTGTGTGTGTTTCGTTTGTTGGAAACTGTTGTGTGTTCTGTTTGCGTTTCAGAGGTGTGAGACTCTGCTGCTTCACCTGAAGGTTGAAGGCTGCAGTCGACTTTCTGAGGTCAGTTTATCCGCAGTGAGGCTGAAGGCCCGGTGTGTGGGCACCTCGACTCTCAGACCTATCCATCGGGGGGCGCTATTTAGCACTACAGAAAACCTTTAACCAAGCTTTCGCCGATCTGGTTTTTTCTGTGCCGGCACTGATCCCAAACTCAGGGTATCTGCCCACGAGTGATCCAGCACGAGGCTGTAACTACACTTCAGTTCTTAACAACAAGTAGAAAGCGCCTCCGTTTTTGGCTTGTGTAAAGGTTCATTATATTGCAAAGGTTTGTCAACATCAACCTCATAACAAAAGACACAGCGTCGCATTCACAAAATGTCTAAATCTGGTTTTAGAAAATCTTTACCCAGCACATCTTAGCGGATGCAACTGTGAATGGCTTGGTCAGCACATCTGGATCAGGAAGTGATTTGTTTCAGCAAATGAACAGAGAAGAACAGAAAACTGTATTTACTATGTACTGTTTGGTCTCCTCTGGCTGACACCCGATCCACTTAATAAGGTCAGTGTGGGGGGACGTCATCAAGGTACCGGGACACGAACTCTGTCAGCTGTCAGCAGACAAGCAGAACTGAAGGTTTTCAGAGGAACGGCTTCATCACATGCTCACGTGAGCCTGTATGCCTTGTACGTCAGTAGTTTATCCACCAGGTGGCGCTCTAGCGGAACGGGCCACGGTCTGATCGGCGCAGGGGAGTTTGTGATTCTCACCTCGAGGCCTGTCACAATTATTACGTGATCGTTAGAATCGTTTCCATTCGTCTGTATAAAAACTGGCAGAAATGTCTGGAGCTCTTCTAAGGTTGTCTACTTCCTCTGCAGTGGAGAGTTAGCGCCACCAGCTGTCAACATTAACATCGTGGATTTAGTTGCAAGCCAAACACCGGCCGTGGGCACATTTTGGTTTTAAGCCAAATGAAAAAGCGGAGCCTAATAACTCGGAGGACGCCATTTGTCGGATTTACAGCAAAAAGGTGGCGGTCGGAGGTACTAATACCACAAATCTAAAGAACCAGCAATTCTTTGTCTGTTTCAGAATTAGAAAATTAGACTTTGTGTGATTTTTATTTATATGTTCCAAGGTTCAATGCCAATCAATGGCTCCTCTTCTTCACAAGGTGTGTGAGTATTATTAAACTAAAAAGAACAGAAAAAGACAATGAAAGCGCTAATCGCATTTATTTGTAGGACAGTTTGGCGTCAACTGAAGTTCCCCGATCTTCACTGACGACGCGTTTCATGTGTCTTCTTGTTTTCAGACCGGTTGTGTTTGGTCTCATCTGATGTCGATATCGGAGCGTCTGACTCTCCGTCGCTCTCCTCCTTATCAAACAGCCGCGGAGCTCATCTCTGACATCTGGAGTCTATTCAAGGAGACTCCCTCCTCACAGGTACACAGACCTGGAAATGAACTGGTGATACACAATGTGTGGATTTCTCTTCCTGAAACCTCTTGATACTGTGTTCGAGTAAGGCCCCAGGACCACTAGCTGCAGCTGTAAGTCAATGTCGTAAGAGTCTGTGTTTTACTCCACAGAGCAGGATTCGACAGGTCACCGTTACTGTGTCGTTTAGCTCCGTTTGGTCCTCTGCTCAACTGAAACTCGACACTCTACCTGTTCTACCTTCTGTTTTGACAGAGTCTGATTGTTCAGTGAGGAAACGGTTTCTCGTGTCTGACGTTTCACATGTCAAACAGACTTTTCTTAGCCAAAAGCTCTACCGGACTCTGGCTGTATTTAGTCAGCTGTTTTACACAGAACAGACTCCTCCGGTTCCAGGATGCTGTGTTGAACAATGACACAGGGCTGCACCTGAGGTCATTATCAAGTTGTGTCAGACAGGAAACCTTCTGGTCCAGTTTGCTTCGGTGTAACTCGGCCTCCTGTGATGAGTTCTAGTTCTAGATTTTGAGAATGAAGAAAAAAAGTTAATGAGGGATGTGGAGGATCTGAAGGTTGTTTTTTGATTGTTTTTTTGATCGAACCTGCAGCTTAATTCCAAAATGTTCCCTTTTTCACTCTCCTTATATTTTACAAAACAGAACTCCATTCACATTTCAAGCTCTTTAGAAATTAAACTCCATTACAGATCATGTATGAGTCTGGGAATACATGAGTTTCCAGTCAAAGTCTGTAAAGAAACGATTGAGCTAAACCTTGTGTCAAGGGGAATCTTCTTGTGTCCCTGAGCAGGACAAGACCGGGTAGGAATACGTACCGATTACTGTTGTTTGATCAATCAGCTACTTGCTTACTTCTACGATGTCAGTCTTTAGTTTTAGTTGCAAAAATGAAACAGTAACTGTTAATTGGTAAGTGATGATTGGTTGTCTGACCTGTCACTCATCCTTTATTCTCTTGTTTTTCCAGGACCAGCAGGTTCTGAACAAACTGCAGCAGAGTTTTCAGACCCAGTTGATGGAAACCTTCAGTTTGGAGCTCCGTCCTTCACTTCTGACTCCGACAAACACAGAGAGCGGAGAGAAGCCTACGGATTTACACCAGCGCCATCCGGACGAGTCCAAACTGAAAGAGATGAGAGAGAGGCTGAGAGCGTTTCTGGATCTGAGGGGACCTTCGGGAGCCAGAAGGACAAAGAAGGACAGGATGGCGGCGGCGGCGGAGGATGAAAACCCTCCACATCCTCCCTCCTCCGCCTGCTTCAGAGTCGCATGTTTGACATCAGAAACATCAGAGGAAGTCGACGTGTGACCTCCGAACGACCGCCAAGTGTTTCTGTCGTGACCCGCGAATTCTGGAAGCTGAAGTTCAGCAGTGTTGAAACTGTTTCCTCTTCCTCCTGTGGAGTTTCGGTCATTTCGGTCTGAGAGTTGATGGATTGATTATTGACTTGATCGGTTTGTCTGTTTTTTACATCAGATATAAAATGTTATTGTTAGAGTTGGGTTCTGATCCATTTCCCGTTCCATTTTGGAGCAAACCACCCGGATTCATTAAGATCCGACGCTTGCTGGTCTCTAACCGGCCTTTATCTCTCCTGGTTATTTTTCGCGTTGAAAACCGTCAGGTGACGTCAGCAGCTCCTCCAGTTGAAACGACGACGGCGGGAGATTAAATCAGCTGCAGCTGATCAACGTTAATGTGAAGCTTCAGTTCTGCCGTTCTGAGTGAAGGTCACTCTGAGGAACGATCAGCTGATCTCAGCTCGTTAAACACAGGAGAGTCCACCTTCAGCCTTTTAGGCTTCAGATCCGAAGCTCGTTTCCCTCAGAGTTCTGGACCAGGAGCTCCAGTATCTGGATCAGGGAGTTCCTGAAAAATCAGGCGTAGAACTCAGATTTCTTCGCTGTGTCTCAACAATCAATATCAATCAATAATCAATATTTCAAAACTTCTGCTGCTCAGCTCGTGTTCAGGTTACAGCTACAGGTCGTCAACGTTAATTAGGCTTCATTAATGTTTCAGTCTGGAAGATTCCAGTCCTGGTGAATTTGGCGCCACCTGTAGTTTCTGGTGGTGAACGCAGATGTGGTCTAAAACTACACACCGCGTTTCCTGGGACTACTTCACAATAAAAGTCTACCGGGGTTTCACCAGTGAAATGCCTTTAACGTGAAGCTGCGGCGGCAGGAAATGTTGGGTCCACATCAGCAGTAACCTAACGCAGCCTTTTTTCTGGGAACGTCTCCGCAGACGCCCGGTTCATAAAACTGCAGATATGTAAATATCGTGATACTTTCATCGTCACCACAGTGTCGCCTCATCCAGCGAAGGAAGGAGACTAACAGACTTTTGTTACCTGAAAATCTTCCAGACTGACACTTGACAGTCAACATGGCTCCAGCAGCTGATCACAGATCTACACTGAATCTGTGAAGTTATTTAGAACTTCCCCGTTTTTCTTACAAATGTTTAAATTCTAACTTCATCTGATTTGACATTGGAATCAGATCCATAAAATGCTGGAGCCACAACGCTACTGCTCGTGCGGGTCTGTGGGGGAAGTTCTCAGAAGACAGACCAGATGAGACATCCTCGTGCAGGACCACGCGCACGCGGCCACACCGAAGTATCTCCAGATGTTTCAGTACCTCAGGGTTTGGACCGTGGCTGTGCCAGGTGTTCCCGTGGTGGAATGTAACCGAGTACATTTACTCAAGTACACGGTTAAGGTCCTTAGACCTGAGTTGAGCGTTTTCCTTTCATTCCTTGTTGCGCTTCTACCTCGTTACATTTCAGAGGGAAGTATTTTTAACTCTCCGCTCCGGTACAGATCTCCACCGCCTTTGGTTACTGAACGAATTAAGATTGTTACAGATGCAACACATTAGAAAACACGATGCCCAATTATCGACTAAACTGCCCAACACTTTATGCAAGTAAAGCTGAGACGATCGGCTGATTCGTCAGGAAAAACGACAACAGCTGCTCGAATGTGCCGATTCGAAGCTTTTCCCTTCGAGTCCTTTTAACGACGATAGGAACGAAGTTATTGGTTGAGAGCAAAAACCAAAACCGGAGCGTCTGAACGAGTCGCGTGCAGGTCTGAGTAACCGTCTCCTCGCTTCGGAGGCCTTAACCTGGAGCCGGAGTACTTTGCCTCGGGTCAAGTACCCGCTTGGGGAGTGAAACGCGCGTCCGCCGATCAAGTAACCGGCGTCGACGATAATCCAGTCCTGCCATTTAAGGTGGTTAATACGTCAGTCGCGTGAAGGAGATCCTCGGGTTGAGTTGGCGACGTTATCGTTTGTGCCGAGTCCCACGAGGTGTCAAACCTCTTTTGGGACTTTGGGGACTCGGTAGTTAAACACTGGGAGGGTCCGTTCAGCATAAACCACGGCTTTGACTTCTGGTACTTTAACTGTGTTCGGGCATCCACGGATCTTTGGGATTTGCTCACGTTGGTTAAACTGTGTCTGTCTGCAATTTTTTATTTTATCAAAAACCGTCTGAAAAATGTGAAATACGTGTTATTGTCCCAGACCTCTGACCTCAAATAAACGAGTTCTTTTTCACTCGGTCCATCCATTCGTCGTTTTCTGTTGCTCAGCCATGATATCGCAGCTGAATCGATCAATCGATCAACAGAAGAATAGATGGCAACCGTTTTGATAATCGGTCGTTTTTCGAGCGAACAATGGTGGAAAAACGAGAGGAACTAGTGTGTTTCAGTTTTTCACCTTGAACAAAAACCGAAATGATCGAACCTGTCAAGTCTCAAGGCGAGTTATTAAGTTCTGACCGATCACGTGAGAGAAGCAGCTCAGAGAATGAGGACAGGATCGTTTTTTCCTTCATCCGTTAACGACTCGGTCAATAAAATGTCAAAGCTACGAGGTGTCCGTCAGTTTCCCAGGGACGGGAGGTCTCGTCTTATCGGACCCGGAGGGCGACGGATGGAACCAGGTCGATGCCCCCTTCACTTTGCGCTCGACGGAGTCCTCGGCTGCGTTTCGTGGATCTCTTTTGCTCTAGCGGCCGGTTTGAAACCCGTGTCGTGGGACTAAATGTTGCCGTATTTGTTACCGGCGGGAGGGAGGACGTGTGTGTCGGAGCGTCGATAGGAGGACGGGAGCCCGGGACCCGCTCCTCACACCAAACTGAAATAAAGTCATCGGGCGTTTGTACGGAGAAGCGTCGATTCAGTGGAAGTAACTTAAAGATAAAAAACCCATAAAACAACATTCAGCAGGTGAGTTTCCGGCTGATTTTTAAAGGACAGTCTGTCCACCGGCCCGGGGACATCGGTGGAAAAGGCCTCGTCTCCGATACTTCGATAAGCTCGGCGCTGAGAGCAGCGGGGTGTTTGAGGACCTGAAAGGGATTTTGGTTGAGGAGGGGGACTGGGCCTGAGCCAATAAAAGGACCTTAAATTCCGTTCTGAGCTCCGGGGGGGCCGCTAGACTGAGACCGGGACCGTCCCTCTCCTCCTCCTGCAGCAGAGGTCCGGATCGGCTGCACACATGCGCCTACACTAGTGGTCAAAGGTTTGAGGACGCCCCCGTTTTTCCAGCTTTTATCGACATTTCAGCTCAAAGGTGATAAACTGCCCGAGGTGTTTAAAAAAAACAAAAAACCCCGAGAAATCCTGTAAACATCACAGAAAAACCCCGAAGTCAAAACTTCACTTTAAGTTTAGTTCAACAACCAGATTCAATGGCTCAATGTTTCTAAAGTCTCCAATTGTTTTTTTGTTTTATGCTTTAATTTCAGAAACAGACACTGAACCGGTCGATTTAAATAAAAGTTGGAAAAATGGAGGATTTACACGTTGGTCTTTCTATAGTTGTGAGGACACTCTGATATAATGCGTCCCCTCTCCCCTTGGACCAAGTACACACACACACACACACACACTCTCTATCTGTGATCTCAGTCCTGCATCAACACTGTTGACTCAACATCAACCAATCAGACCGAGGGGCGTGGCTGACAGCGCAGAGACCCCACCCACACAGCGCACATAAAGACCAGCACCTGAACCGGGGCCTTCAGACCCTGCAGAACCTTAAGGCGCAGCGGAGGCAGAGCCTGCGTTCAGTGCTGGTGGTGGCGGCGGGGATGGAGGCCAACATCCTGCTGCTGGGAGCTCGCGATGTGGGAAAGTCTGGTGGGGAAACACGATATTGGACTTTTACACTGCTTTTTATCGAGCGTTCTGAGTTGGAGAACAGGGACCTCTTCAAGTGCAGAGGTCCCTGTTCTACAGCTTCTACTTGTGATATTAAGAAAAAGCCTTTTCTCCGTTACAGTCATTTGACAGATGTAAACACCAGTTACAGGTGTTTTTAATGCAAACTATGTCTGGTGCCTTAGTTCTGATTAAACTAGCAGCTGCGACTTTAGGATGGGTTTGTAGTAACATCAGTGATAATCAAGGTAAAAATGTAAAACTGGCTGCGGTTCGTACTCTGCCTCATGAGATCTTTCTCTACCTCAGTAAAGCGTCCGGATACCTCCTCGGATCCCTGAACGCCAGCGGGGTTTAAGTGGTTTTCAGCTTGTTACTGGTTTACGTCACTGAGGGCTCGGAGCTTCGGCTCAGTCGTGTGGTTTTCGTTTGAACGCATTCTTCTTTTATTTTGTTGTAATTGCTCAGTTGGAGAGTTCACATCTGGTTTTGAGATTCTTTCCAGTTGTGGGTTGTATTTAAGTTTTCACTGAACATTCGGTTTAGACATTTCCTACAGGTGGAGGATGGACTAGTGGTTTCAGTTTAGACCTCATTCGTTTTCATTCAGTTTCAGTTTTTGACAGACCTTCGTCAGCTGTAATTGATCAGTCTTTTTAGATTGGGTTTTTGAGTAGAAATGCCGATAAAAGAGTCTATGGTTCCAGATGAGAACATTTGCTGGTTTCTTTAGTCTCTCTGACAGTGGTTCCCAACATGGGGTTCCCGGCCTCTCAAGGACACCAGAGAAAAACCTGAGGAGCCATCAGATGATTTACGGGATGAGAAAGACCAAGATAGAAAACTCATGTTTTACTTTTTTGTCTTTTTCTTTTTGAATACTAAATACGGCCTCTTGACCTAAGCAGGCCTCTAAAGACGCTTGAAAATCTGGTCTACACCGGGACCACGTCCTGCGTTGAGGGTCACGGTTTCACATCACGGTGACCTGAACGGACTATCAGTGATTATTCGCTCTGAAATCACTTGAACAAACGTTCTCCTTCAGCGTTAATTCATCCGTTTTCCTGTGGACACCTGAACCTGCGTCGAGTCCGTGTTGTGGATTAACGCTCCGTTTCTCTCCCCGCAGCTCTGACTGTCCGATTTCTGACCAGAAGATTCATCGGAGAGTACGGAGACATCGGTGAGAGAAAAAACGTCCACGTGAACGGCTCTGTGATTGGTCAGAAATGTCTATTGAGACCGGTGGATGTAGTCAGCTGGACTTGAGAATCCTCCGACCTTGTTTTTTCAGAGTCAGTGTACAGCCGAGTCGACAGGATCGACGGGCAGGAGATCTGCTTCAACATCTGGGACTCTCAGTTCACACAGGTAGGAAACGCACCCGTCTTTAACACGCAGGAGGAACACACGCAGTGACCTAAGCACAACGCAGGGGGGCGGCGTCACCTGCACCACGCGGCGAAGGTGTCGCCAGACGTAATCAGACCGCTGCTGCTCATCCCTGTGATCTCAGAGTCTCAGAAACTGTTTTTATTCTGAGCCCGAAGGTTCATTCTCGCCCTTTCGGCCACGTCTCATGGCCTTCATCAGCAGATAGCGTTTGCTCGGTTGTCACGGAGACGGCTTAGTTGCTCTGTGAAATTTGGGTCAGGTGATAACAGCAACAACCACCTGCTATCACCTGAGTACGGTTCCACATCAATATACATTCATGTGACAACGCCTGATCCATCGCCACGACAACCGAGCAAAACTCCATCCACCGATGAAGCAGACAAGATGCAGCTGAAAGCTCCAGAAAACCAAGTAAAAGGCCTTTTTTATACGTTTTTTTAAAAATGTGAATTTTTTTTTTTTTCCCAGTTGAAGTCCCCAAAGTTTTTAAAGATGCCATTTTTAAAAAAAATTTTCTTTGTTCTTCCTCCAAATGTCACCTGTGACGTCTGAAGCTTCAGAGTCAATGGATTTTTTTTTTTTTTAAAGAAAACACTTTTGTCAGTTTAAAAGTTGCCAAATGCTTCAGAGACACGGTGTAGATCGCTCCCGCCCGACAGAAACCGGATCGCACTGCAGTTTCCCTCCCCCACGACGCCAACCGGCCGAGCCTCCGTGGACTCGGTTCATCGGTTCCTGCAGCCAAAGGTTGTGGAGCTGAGGTTTTTGTGACGCTTAGATTTTATTAGAAAATCTTTGTTTTGTCAGAAACAACAGCACAGAGGACAACGTCATTGCCGGACGTCCTGATGTGCTGAGGATGATCCTGGTCTACAGTATCTGCGACCGCGGCAGCTTCGACGTGGTCCGGCAGCAGCTGCAGCAGATCCGTCGCAGCAGGAAGCCGTCGTCCGTCCCCGTCCTCATCGTGGGGAACAAGCGGGACCTGCAGCGTCACCGCAGCGTCTCCAGCGAGGAGGGACGGTTGCTCGCTCTGTCGCAGCGCTGCGGCTTCTTCGAGGTGTCGGCGGCTGAGACGTATCACGGCGTCCTGGTGGTGTTTCACCGGCTGGTCGATCTCGTCAGAGAGACTCGGGCGCTGAGGAAGACCAACGCCGGCGTCCGAGGGATCGTCAGGAGCGTGTCGGCCGTGTTCGGAAAGAAACGAGCCGAGTAGGGGGGGAGGTTTAGCTCTCTGAAGAGGTTCTAACGTGCGAAGGTCGGTCTCACTGCCTCTGAAGCGAGCAGATACCGGAGCATCCGTCGCTTCTTGAGAAAGGTCAAAGGTCAGGCACGAGACGGGCCGAGAGGAGGGTTCTTCATCTGAAAGCGTCGACGGTAAAGTTGGTGACAGAAAAGTCGTACAAGCGTGTTAGAGCGACAAGAGGCGGTTGCCGATCGGAAAGAGAGATTTTTAACCGAGCGAACGGCGCGGCAACGTCTCGACGACCATCGGAGGGACTGAGGTGAACCTTTGTTCAGGCGCTCATGTTCCCCTCAGGAGGAACTGTAGTAACTCATGATCCTCATCTAGCGCCATCATCAGGTCAACGCTGACTTTGTCCGGTAGTTTGATTTATAACCTGGTAAACCACGATGGACCAGTTCTCACTTAATCTCAGGATCCGTTCCTGCTCCCCAGAGGAAGAACCCCAACTCTTTCATGCTGTAATGAACACTGCAGCCTCTGGGGGGCACTCACAGGAGCATCGCTGGAGGCGTTTACTGTGAAATGTGTTTTCAAACAGCAAACTAATCAAAAGTGATCTAATTAATAATTCAGGAGCTGTTCTGTAGACACAGGTTATCAGCAGCAGGCCAATTAAATAACACAATACAGTTGTGATTATTATTAATAATATTTCCCCGTAATGTCATTACTATGTGGTCGGAGCTGTAATCAGTCAAAAATCATTGGCTGGTGCAGGTAAATCACCTGCCCTAGAGGCACAGTCCAGCCCTGAATGAGGTTTAAATGCAGACTGGGGCCTTTTTCAATTTGTTGGTTCTGTGTGAAAACATCTGTAGATTTCAGTGCTGGAACAGAGACGGGCTGAATTAAATTAATGTCACAACAACGTCACAACAGACGCGAAGCTCCGCCCGGAGAAATGTTCAGTGACGACGCTGCTGTTGAGTTTGGCTGCAGATCTGTGGTCAAATAAAAAGCGACATATCTTTATACATGGTGATGGGTGGAAACAAAGAACAGACTGAGTGAAGCAGATTCATGTGAAGTCGAGTCTTTTCTAATAAAACCCAATGTACTCAAGAGAATCTGAGTCCGTTTTCAATCCTGACACAAACACAGTGAGGTGAAGCTGCAGAGTCCAACAAGCTTTATTAGAACATCAGACTGGTCGGAAAGCTGCACAATATTTGAATGTTTTTCCTGCTTGATTTCGTTTTTCTATCCGTAAGATGAATAAACGAGGTTAAACTAAAATCCCAAAGGGAGAAAAACGAATAATTTAAGTAACTACTAACATTTTTAAACATTCAAAGCTCATGTTGACTCATCACGCAGTCGTCCTAAAACTCAAAGGTCCAGTCCTTGCTACCAAAACCTTCGACGTGTCTGTGAAATACAACAGCAGCAGCAGCAGCGTGTTCATCACTGTAAACATCGCCGTTAACACCTTCGGTGGCTCTGAGGAGCAAAACGACATTTCAGAAAACAAATACATTCAGCTCAAAGGTTTGCTCTTCACCAAAAGAATCGGACTTCCAGAGCTTTCAGTCACGCGTCATGGACTCACCACCGGATGGAATTTCTATAACGAATGAATGATCTCCTGATAAAGGCCATGGGAAGTGGCTGAAAGCTCTGGAAAAGCAAGTACCGCTTTGACCCAAACATAACAGGATGTTTTTTCCCTGGAAATGAGGATAGAAAATGTCGGTCTCGTCTTATGTTGGAGAACAGGATCATTTACCTGTTCTCAACTTCAGTTCGTCTTTATAAGTGGAGAGACAGAGCATCGGTGTAACGCGGCCTAGCGAGTGTTTCGGGTCTGTTTATAGCGAGTCCCTCAGTGTTTGACTAGTCCAGGTCAACCTGCAGGGGTTTCTGTTTTAAACAGATTCATGACGAGTGAAAAGGAGTTCGCAGCGTCTCCCAACGTCTTCATCTCAGAAACGAACCGGGGGAAAAAATTCATCCTCTACTCAAACTGCATCTTATGATGGGAATATTTTGTCAAAAGGGCTGATGTGTTTTCTGAGATGTGATTTTTCCTCGAGGCTGCTCTTTTAAAGTCAGTGTTATGGGAATTTGACGTCATATATTCAACACTGTATATTATTGACTCACATGTAAAATAGGTGCAATGTGAAGTACAATGAATTAAATACGTAGCTGGACTCTGAATGAAACCAAATGTACGTACTGGAGACAATTTTTAAGGGGAAATTCAGTGATTTAAACTAATTTCACGACGGCTCTGTCGGTTAAAGCGAACGCACAAACCGACACCAGCTCAGGCAGAAACGGCTGATCATCGGGGGCGGAGACGGCAGGCTGGGATTGGTCGGGGGTCGGGACCGGCGGTAGCGACGAGGGGTTGACGAGGGCGGGGTCAAACCTCAGTCGGCTGTCGCCGTGGCATTGGCGACGTCGTCGAGGGAGTTGGGGCTCAGGTACTCGAAGGCCTTCTGGCTCTGAGAGACGAACTGTCTGAGCGGCGAGAGGAGCATCTCGGTGGCCGACGGCCGCCGGAGGACGCTGCCGTTGGAAGGGACGAGCGGGCCGCCGACTTCCTGGGCCGGGGGCTCCTTCGGGCTGGAGCGCTGGCCGCCGGGGGGGTCCCCAGAGCCCCGGGCGGCGCGGGAGTAGAGACTCCGGCGGCGGCGAGAACGGCCATCCATCGCCTTCAGGAAGAGGCTGTTAGCCGAGCCGCGACCAGACGAGCTGTCGGAAGTAAAGTCCTCCCGGTTCAGAAAGTCCTCCACCTCCTGGTCAGACGGCTGCTGCAGCTGACAAACACGAAATACATGGTTCATACTTAGATTCATCCATCAATATGTTCAGCTGCTACATAGTCTAAGGTACCGAAATGTGTTTGCCCCACGTAGCCAACTCTCCCCCTCTGGATGTTATTTCCAGAAACTCAGACGGCTGCAGCAGCAAATGGGACACGAAAAGTTTCACATTTTAATTCACGTTTAGTGTTTCATTATCCAGAGGTTACAATCAGACATTTTCAGTTGACTCCTGACAGCAGACGCACGGACGGAGACATTTTGATAGAGTAATGATTTTAGTTCAAAACCTGTGAAATCATGTTCTGTAGGTCAATCGGTTCCTTTTCACCAAAAACAGCAACACGTGATAAAGCTGGCTATGCCGAGTTCCCAATTTCCATATCGATTAGTCTACCAGTCATTTTTCTGATAAATAATTTTGAAAAATGCTCAAATCTGTCTTTTGTCTGACTGTCGGTCCAAAACCCAGAGAGATTCAGTTGAATTTAATTTAATAATAAGACACAGAGCGGAGAAGAAGAGGATTCACAGACACGTTCCACCGTTCGTTTAAAAAAAAAAGAAAAAAGAAGATCTGTGTCGCATATAAAAGAAAAACAAAAGAATCTAAATTTCTTTCTCAGGTGCATTTTCCAGACAAAGTCTAGAAACCATCACTCAGCATCCTGTCCCTGAAGGATCCAGATTATTATTAGTTTTTATCTTGTGTGTCCAAATAAATCGCTGAAGTCACCCTCTGTCAAAAGATAAAAAAAATATCAAGGTACCTAAATACCTATTAAAGTACTTAATTAACTCTAATTACCCATTAGAGTTGCCCGATAAGTCTTTCAGGCAGATCTCAGGTGTGTTTCAGCTGACCCCGCCCCTGCCCTCCGGGCTCACCATGTTGTAGAGCGGTGTGCCGTTGATCACCAGCTGCAGGAGGAGCTTGGACAGTTCCCGCAGGTCTCCGAGCAGGTTTTGGAGCCGGACCGGCAGCTCTCTGAGCTGACGGAGTGGACTCAGCTCTGCCAACACGGCGGCCCGGCTCCTGATCCCGCTCAGGGTCTGCTCTCTGAGACCCTCTGCTCGGTACAGCAGGGCCACCAGGAGGGTCTGCAGGTACTGCAGCAGCTCCCCAACCATCTCCAGGACCGTGCCCAGACCCACCTGTAGGGACATACACCGGGTCAAGTGTTAACAGGGCCGGGGGTAGGATTTCTGAGGCCTCACGTAAAATCTGACCCACCTGGAATCAAAATACCACCACATCACCCCCCCTACCGCCACCATGAGATTCAGTAACAACCGACCCCCCCGAAAAGACACAACTTCATTTAAAGTCCCAGTCCAGCAAAGAGGCACATCGACGTCAGCCGACCCCTCACGGACAGCACCTGGGAAGACCGACTCGTCTAACTGACTAACCAAGCCACCTGTTAAGGAGCTTTGGACCACATGAGTCCTCAGCAGACGGCGTTTAGTCACCTGTCATGGGAGTGCCACCAGAGCCGGATTATTAAACCCGGCGGAAACAGAGCCGGCTCATGACCAGCTTCGTGATACCAGTTATACCAGTCTCAAAAAAGGAGGTAACCCCAAGAGATCAAGACTCTGCTGTTGTATTAAAGTACCTGCCGTCACCACGGTAGCCACCGTGGACGGGTGTGATCTTCAGTCCGACCTACGTCTGTACGCCGTTCAACACCAGCAGTAAACCTTCCGTAGCTCTGACGGACAACAGAGCAGAAACGCTGGACCCGAACCAAAGCTCAGAGCCGGCAGCAGAGAGAGACGCGAGAGGACAGAAGCGGCACTGAGCCGGTCTCATCGCGCCCCCTGGTACCAGCTGACCCCCGTTCTCACATGGTAAATGGACGGCTCTTCTCTCGTCTTATCGACCACTCGAGGGGCTTCACAGTACTGACGCATCCACCCATTCACACACACATTCACACAGCTCCCTTTTCCACACATACTGCGCTTTCCACACGCACACAGGCTCACACCCTGATCATACATCAGGGGCAATTTGGGGCTCAGTATCTTGTCCAAGGACACTTCCACATGCGGACTGGAGGAGCCGGGGATCGAACCACTGACCTTCCGGTTAGTGGACGACCGGCTCTACCTCCCGACATACAGACTCCAACACTAAACTCTGAATTAAACCTCCAAGCAACGTCCCGTCACCGCCCGTGGTCCAACACTCGGGACATCGGGAAGACCCTCAACAAGGTGCGGACGACCAATCAGCTGCTTCTGGGCTGTTTCCTGCTTCGCTGGGCGACGTAACGGAACCGACTCTCCGCGGCTTCAATATCCTCTTTAACAAGCTGCTACCGTCCCACCTGCAAAAATATCAAAACCTAATAAAGTGACATAAACGCAGCTGCTGGCTCCAAACGGAAATGGGGACGAGCCTCAGCCTCAGTGAGATCTGAGCAGGGACCAGACTCAGCGGACGGTCTCTTATCTCTGCATCAGTTCAGACGCTCCGTGCGGCACGTAGGCAGAGAGGTTCAGGTCCATTACAGCTGCCCGCAGAGGAAAGGGATCCATTTATCTTTGATGGAGCTCAGTTTCCTGTCTGCCGGCTCTCTGCTCTCGCTGCTGCTGGGTTCAAGCTCACCAGGAAAACACTCATCTGTGTCAGTCCTAAGGAAACGAGAAGCATCTTTAATGGATGTAGATGTAAAATGATAGAAACTGATCGGGTTTATTGTGAAGCTGCTGTTTGCTGAAGTTCAGTGTGTTTCTGTATCTCATCCTTTTCTCAGATTTTTCTCTCATCACGTCGGAAAAGCCTTAAACCAAACGTACAATTGAAGATTTCACCTCCGTTTTTGTGAGGTGTCGTAAATGCTGGTGTGAACAGGTCTGAGGCTGCAACTAATGAGTATTTTCACCGTGGATTGATTAGTCATTTGTCTACGAAAAGTCAGCTTTTCTCTGATAGATTTTTCTCTGATTCCCCGCGTTCCGGGCTGTTGGTCGGACAGAAGAAACAATCTGGGAATTTGAAATGACTGTTTTTCACTGTTTTCTGAGGTTTTATAGACTAAACAATTAACCGGAATAATAATCTGCAGTTTAATCCATAATGAGAACCACTCTTTCCCAAAAAAAGACTAAAGCAACAACGTTATGAACGTGCGAACGCGTCTGTAGGATTTTCTGGGACGTCCTCGACTTCAGGACGTCTGCGTGAACCTGCTTCGGTTTGTTTCACAGCCTGTTTGTTATTTCGCAGTTGCATAATCAGGGTGCGATCAGTCGGACTGTATCTGATCAGAGCGACTTCGTGTGTGTCCGAGATGTGCAGGCTGAAGAAACGCTCGTGTGTCTGGTCACGTAGCCGCCACACACACACACACACACACCCCTAAACAATCACACGCTAACACACAGACACACGTGCTTCTGTCTTTGTGAGGACCCTCATGGACATAATGCATTCCCTAACCTAAACCTGATTCTAACCTGAACCCTGAAACCAGGTCTGAACCCTCAAGCGGCCCTCTGAAGGTGTGAGGACCAGACAAAATGTCCTAATTTTCCCAAAATGTCCCCACTGCGTAAGGTCTACCCTTCTGCTGGTCCTCACAAGGATAGAATTACAAGTCCAGACACACACCCGCACACCTCTGGGAGCAGCTGCTTCACGTCTCCTCATCTGTGTGTTTGTTTTGGACGAGGTGTTTCTGCCGCACACCAGATTTTTATCATCGTTCCAATGACTGAAATGTTGTCAAAGGCCCCGATTGTTTCAGAAACAGATGCCGCCTCAAACTGAAGATGATAAAATCTCAGAGCAGCCGAGGGACTGAGGACGGAGACGCGAGTCCTGAGGGGTCAAAGGTCGACGCTACTAAAAACACCAAGCGCCGGTCCGTAAAATGTTCCTGCTCTCCACAGGACGAACCCTGTAGATTTTAATGACTCCCCGATCTTTCCTCTTGCGCCACCCTCAGGACAAACTAGACACCTTTGGTCATTCATGGGAATTTAACTGCTGGACTGTGTCAATGGCGTCTCACGGACAGACGAGCTGAACCGAAGAACCGGCTACACCTCGTCTCAGGATTTTGTGCTGCCTGTCTTTCCTGTGCTCAAAGTCTCTGCCTCTGCACCAGCACGCGGATTATTCCTGTGAACTGACGGTAAACGCGTCGGATGCGCCGCATAGAGCGAAAATATCGAAGAACCACCTCCGTGGTGGATATTAACCACTCACTGACGACGACTCACTACAGTGACGAAGCAGGATCCTGTGTTTTCCTGCCTCAGATTTCACCTCACACGACATGATCTGTCTCTTTGTCTCTCCATTCTCTTCGTCTTCAGTCACGGCCCCTCGGGATTTCACCCCGTGTTGCGTGTTAAAGGCCCTGAACACCAACCGGCACCTCGAGCCAGGTGGAGCTGCGCCTGGAATTACAGTATCTCACCAAACTCACCAAGGTGGGGATTGTCTCGTCGCTACAGGTGCAACACAACTGAAAGGAATCTGCAGCCCGGACGCGGCCACGCCTCTGACGAGGGGTCAAATCAGCGAAGATGCTGCGAGCGAAAACACCTGTGCGGGTGGACCGTGGGCGTGCAGGGGACAGACCTCCCCGTGGTCTCACCTCGTCAGCTGCGTCTCCCAGCGTCCCGGCGGCTTTCTGCAGCTGCTGTCTGACCTTCGTCACACGGTGATAAAGCTGCAGGCTGAGGGTCAGCAGGAGACTGCGGACCCTGGTCCACAGACTGGGCTCATCGTCCTCATCTTCATCCTCGTACTCCCGCACCCTCGTCTCCCACTCCCGACCTGGCGAACACAAGGGGACGTGCAGAGAATTATTCCTCGGCACTTTTTCCAGCAGTCGGGTCACAGGGGCAGTTTGTAAGAATCTGAACGTGGAGCAGCAGAACCACCTCGACATGTCAGACAAGATCAGATCGCAGGCGCGCACACGCACACACGCGCGAACACACACGCGCACACACGCACAAGCACACACTAACACGCACACACGCAAACATGCACACACACACACACGTTCACACACGCACAAGCACACACACGCACACACACGCACACGCAGCCTTGCGTTGCGCGTCTTTGCACGCGCTGCCCGCACGTTTACCGTGACATATACGTATGTTCTTTGTTCCCCTTGTGTTTTGTACGCAGTCTTGTTTTGTCTTTTTCAGGAGAGTTCAGTCTCTTTGCCCGTTTTAGAACGCGTTACCCGAGACATGTACACATACGTGTTGTTCTCTCACCCGTGTACTGTATGTGCAGTCTTGTTTTTGATCTCTCTTTTTTCAGGGGTGAGGTTCAGGTTTTTATATCAATATCTGCAGTCAGCAGATGAATTTTCTGATACTCGTTATGAAACGAGGCCAATGCGCAGCGGGGTCAGGGTCTGTCAGAAAGAATGAGGCTTGTTTGGATTCGGTCACACTCCTCTGACAACACATCTACAATGTCTCTGTGTCCGCCCGAGAAAGGAAAACTTACAGACTGATAAACTACTAAGGCCAAACTTTTCTTGTCTTTTTCCTTCTTTTTAAATAAAAGGCAGATTTGAATGATTCCTGACAGTCGGGGTGATGCAGCCTCACCCCCAGCACCCCCGACATCCTGCACCCATCTTTACAACCGGAGTCCTGTCACTTTAATCAATGTTTCTGCAGGAAAATAGACCAGAAGCGGTGACAACATTTCACAGATCTCAAACTAGATTTAATCTGTGTCTGGAGGACACCGAAGGCCTTCGCCGCAGTTACCCAGAAGGCCCCTGTACTCACGCAGCATGGGTGGGAGGGGCAGGTAGTAGGCAGCGGCGTCCTCCAGACGACTCAGCACGTCGTCCAGTCCTGACGTGGCAGCTCGGCCCACCTGAGAGTCCTGCAGCAGCTGCACCGCCATCCAAACTGCATCGGCCAGACGCTCCAGCTGATCCAGAGCTCCGTCCAAACCGTCCACCGCCCACAGCTGCATGTCGTCCAAGGTCAGGAAGAGGGCGTCCCTCAGGTGATCCACCAACTGAGGAGGGAGAGACAACGGCAAAGGGAATACGCATCAGGTTAGGATCAGTTACAGATCCAGGATGTTTCTACCGAGTCCACTTCCCTGTTGCTGATCGGCGGGAACAGTGACGTGTGGCTTGGTCCGAACCTTTTTGTGTCCCGTTTACAGAGCCAGGGCTGTGTGGGAACACTGGGTGTTTTTCAGCGCACACACAGAACGGACAGCTAGCGGACCGTGAGGAGATCTTCACTGAATCTGAAATTGTGGATCCGAATCGCTGACTCTACCTTTGAGGTGTCAAATGTCTTGTTTTGTCCAAAACCAAAGAGATTCGGTTACTGTGACATAAGATGCAGGAAAACTGCTATTAAACTATTTAAAAAAACCTTTACAGTTAGTTCCTGTTCAGATTTGCCGTTTATTAATGTTCAGTCGACCTGATGTGTAACAGAACAGCGTGAGGTGAGAGCAGAACAAACCTCGTCTGTTGACTGGTACAGGACGGGGAAGTTCTTCTCCAGACGGTCGAGACCAACCAGAGCAAAACTGTTGGCAACTTCAACTGGGGAGAAAGAAAACGGGGGGTGGGGGGTAAATACATCAGGACTTTCTATGATTCACTCTGGATGAAAACAAACATCAGCAACACCCCACCAACACCCCCCCCCCACTAGTAGTAGCGTAACTAGTGGCAGTGGCAGTAGCAGCAGTATCAGTAGCAGTAATAGCAGTAGCAGTAGCGGTAGTAGCAGCAGTATTAGCAGTAGTACTTATTTCCTCGTACTCTGTGGCTCCAGCCTCTGAAGGAGGGGCGTGGCTCTTCTCATGGCCACGTGGGAGACGCTGCGAACTCCAACCTCAGCCATTCCTCCCATCAGCCCCAGCAGAGGGTAACGACCTTTGACCCCCGAGTACGCTGAAGTCACCGACTGCAACGCCGAGCGAACCAGAGGCAGGCGGGAAACTCTGAGCACGGCGCTGGTCTGAAATTATACGGAGGGAGAGAGGCAGGACTGAGGAGGAGCCAGGCAGTGGTCACCTGGGATTTACAGGGTTTCTGCATGACTGCGATAAATAAGAGACAGTAACATCTGGTTATTTTCTCTCACACTCCCGGTTTTATCTACAGCCCTCATCTGGATCCCTATTAAAGACGCTGTGTCACTGCACAGTTTTGTGTCATATAGATGTAGAGCGGTCAGGTTCAGTGTCAGTGTATAACACAGTGTGTGTAACAGTGAGCGTCAGCACAGAAATGTGAATATGCCTGGGGCCGGGCTGAATTGTTGGGATTTCATTTTTCAACGATTTGTGCTTTTTCTGACCGTCATTGTGCTGCAGCTGCATTTTGTACATCGGCACTGATACCGACTTCGTACAGGACGAATACCAGAGGTCCCGGTTTCCAGATTTTAAGGCGGTAGGTGTAAAATGACGCTACGAACCACACAGTCCACCTCTTTTTCTCAACTTTTTTTTTGTTTTTTCAAAGACAGCATGTTTGGCCGAGCGTAAATGGTAAAGACACCAGGCTGCAGCTCGTGCCTCTTAAAAAAGTCGACAGCAAAGAGTCTCATTTTGTAGTTTCACCATCTCACTCACAAATTTAACATTAATTAGCTACGGCCCCTTGGTGGCGACAGTTAACGGTGATGGTCTCCGAGTTAGTCACACACCCTATTACAGCTTGTTGAGACGTTCATAATGCGATTTCAAACGCCGATTTTAAAACCGCACTCAGCCCCGGTCTGAACCCACTGAGGACAGTTTGTCCAGAGAGCAGGACAGATCCGTGCCGCCCTTCTTTAAGAGCCACATTTTATCAGAAATGTTTATGTGCTGAGGCAAAAAATGAACATTGGCTGCTGTATTATCACATCAGTTAGTTTAGACTCTCATATCTCAGGGTGGTTATCGATAATGTGAAGTGATCGGGATGGAAGAAGGTGTCGGTTTCAATCTTCAGACAACCCGGGGATCAATCCAGGGAGGGACGGGACCTGTAGAAGGGCTAGGAGGAGTCCGGTGTCCGTTTGTGTTGGGGTTTTTCTCCCCTGGTCTGAGCTCACCTCATGATTCTGACGATGTGACATTTCTCCTTCGCCAAATCTGAGGAGAAACGAACAGGAGAGAGGTCAGTGAGCAGCCTCACCAACGGCATGAGGCAGTCAGCTGCTGCTCCTCCACAAAGCCGACGCCTGTTCAGCCGCAACCAGCGTGAAAATCCGCTTTTCCCTGCGTGGAGCGACGAGGACGCCGTTTTCTAATCCCACCACCTCAACACAACCCGCTCATCGGTGTTTAAAATGAGAGCAGACAGACCCAGCGTGAAGAGACTGTTTGGTTTTATGGCATTTAAACAGGTGTGTCTGAGGGTTTGACTTTTGACTTTAGCTCTACGAAGAGGCAGAAAACACCTCGAATTAATGAAAAGTTTTCCCCTGCAAGTTAAGCTTCCGCATTCAAATGATTCATCAAGGCGAACACTGATATTTTGCCGTTTTTTCGGGGCTCGTTGATAAGATACACAGTTAGGTCCATAAGTATTTGGACGGTGACATCATCTTCACAACTGTGCCTCTGTACACCGCCACAACTGATTTTGAAACAAAATCATTTTCAGAGGCTCAAAACTAATTGGACAATTGACGATTGATCGCTTTCATTGACAGGTGTGGCCTGTTCCCTGTTAATAATAAAATCTGTTTCCAGCTTCTCAGATGTGAGAAGCTGGAACCTACTACTGCCCCCCCCCCCAGCAAATCATCAATAATGAAACTAATCATTTGTTGCAGCGCTAAAATATACACTGTAAAACATGGCTGAAGACAGAAGCTCTCAGACTGAGAACCGGGGCCAGTGACGGACGGGAGCTCAGCACAGGATTCACTTCCTCTGCGACTGTTTGATCGGTTGAAAGGTCTCAGCTGCAACGAACGTCGAACCCTGTCGCGCTCCTGCAGCCAGGAGGGAGCGAGTGTCCGAGGGACAGGCCCAGACTCTCCCTCCAAATAACCAAAAGCTACATTTAGGAGAAATTCGTCTTTTTGTGGGCGAAGTCCGATGGTCAGCTCTAACTGTTGATTTTTATATGCTGGGGTTGTTTTTTCCAGGATTTTTTAAACGATCTGAGACGCTGTTAAATCTTTCTTTTAGAAATCGCTTAGGACTTTTCGTCACTAATTCCTCTTGGACCAGAGGTTTTTCACGGCAGTGAGACTGTTTCTGTGAAAAATAAAGTCCTTTATAATCCGAAAATGACCTTCTGAATTCAGCAATTATTAATTTGGTCTAAAACTTTGAGCGAATAGTGAAAAATGTCCGTCCATATACAGTTTGCTTTGATAGAAAACAGAAAAACAAATATTCACATTTGGAGCCAGAGAGGAATTAACTGATCAATCACTAGGTCTATAATCTGTAATCAGAAAACATTGTCAAAATGCCAAAGGTCTTGTTTTGTTCATCAAACTCGTCCAAAACTGACAGATTTTCCTGTTTATTGTGATAAAACACAGAAAAACAGAGCATCCTGCACATGTGGAACCAGACTAAAGCTTGAACGAGGGAAAAAAAAAAAAAATCTTTACTTACTATGAATTTTGTTGTCAGATCTTCTGTCTACGGTCTAATTAATAATCAGCTATTTGTTTCAGCTCTTAGGATCGTCTGAGGTCTTACCCCATCAGAGAGGCTGAAGTGTGGATGACGACGACGAAGACCACGACTCTGACTGTATGACCTGCTGGGGCACAGTGTGGACGGGTTTTTGAGGGCGAGGGCTGCGACCTGATTGGACGGAGCCGCGTGTGACGTCACGGCTGATGCTGAAGGAACAGAAGCGCTTTTTACTTTTAACACGAAAACTGACTCGGTCGTCTGTTTGTTTCTCTGAGTGACCGATCGATTATCTGCCACTGAATGAGGTGATTTAGGAGGAAAAAAGCTGAGGAGCTCACACCCTCCAATAAATAACCACAGTATATTATACACACACACGTGACTCACTGATATAACTGTCTTTTAAGAATCAGGCAAAATGCATCAGAGACTGTGGACTGGCCTCACACCCAGAGACAACCTCTGCTGGGCTCTGCTGACGAGGGAGGTGGTGTTTGCAGTCCACATCAGGTTCTGGTTTTTAGCCTCCTCTCATTGATATAAAGAACAGAAACACCTGTGTGTGTGTGTGTGTGTGTGTGTGTGTGACGCAGCTCGGTTCAACAGCTCCACGAACTGCAGCCTCCAAACTGATCGCGCAGGGGACTTCACACAAACTGAAGATCAGAACCTCCACGATGGAGGATTTACCACAGGACGGCTGGATCAGACTGACTTAGATCTGACCGGTGTTCCTAATAAACTGACAACTGAGTGTATAACTACAACCCAAAGTGAAGTTTTACATCGCTGAGTTTTATGTTCTAGTCCTGATAACCGGTTCCATTTTGGATCCGGCCTCCAGTCGGTAGAATGGCTGGATTCGCTAAACTCTGCAGTCACCGCATCGCTCGTCAAATCTCCCGTCTCCCTCCGACACGGTAGACGTGCTTTTACCGCTACCGGAGCTTCAGCCGCGGTAACTACAGCGACCTGCGCTCAGTCCTGAGTCTGAGCCGCAGCTGTCGATTAATCGAGTGATCGGCGGATTAATCGATAATCAAAACGATCGTCAGTGTCAGCCTAAATGTATTAAAATCTGAATGAAATGATTGTATTGATGACCCACTTGACTTTGATTTTGTGCGAGTACTAACTGCAGGCTGCAGAAGCCTGGAGTCACCCTACAGTTCGCTGCGGTGTCGATGCAAATCTTGCGTTCTTTGTCTTTTCTCTGATTTACGTTGTGAAAACAATCTCCACCGAGACATTTCTACAGAAAAGGGACGTTCTGCTCGGGGTTGACCTTTACCGGCTCGTCCGAGGGATTCATTCAGAGCATCTGGTGTGGGAAACTTATCCGGGGTTTTACACACACTCATCCCATCACGTGGTATGGTCAAGAGGGCGAAGGACCGGCGGCCGAAGCCGCTGGACGACAGACCTACAGGCCTCGGGAGCCGCGCTCCAACACTCTGCTGTTGAACTTCTGTTTAAACCAGGGTGGCAACTAACCATTACCTTCATTATTGGATGTTGATTAATCGATTAATCAGTTTGTTTATAACATGTCAGCAAATAGTGCAAATGCCCCTTTCAAGTTCCATGACCCAGGGGGACGTCTTCACATGTCTTGATTTGTCCAACAAACTGTCCCAAACCCAAAGAGATTCGGTTGCTATGAGACACATCTTCACCTCTGAGAAGCTGGAACCAGTGAATTTTTGGCATTTTTCTTTTCAAAAATGGCTAAAATGATTATTTGATTATCACAAGACCTCATTTCCTGTCAATCAGCTGATCGACTACTCGACTAATGGTTGCAGCTGTGGTCTCGACACACGCCAGAGCAGCCTCACAGCTCTGCAGCTCATTTAGAAGATGGACCTTCTCCTCTCGCCGTACATTCGTGTGTTCAATTGTCCTTTTCTCTGGATTACGACGAGGCCAGTCGTGCGCCGTGAGGTACAGATGTACAGATTTGCGCACGCCTCACTTCCTCTGACATCACCAGCCTGGAGGACGGAGGCCACCGAGTCCTGTCATGAAGGGATCAGTGTCTGAGTCTCTCTGGGCAACATTCATGTGACTGAAAGGATCATTACAGAACAAGTTCAGCCTCTGAGGCTTCATTCAGACCCTGAGGCGCTAATTTACCATTGAACTATGAGTCTGGTGGGTCCTTACTGGTTTCTTCGCTCTGACTAACGGACTGACAAACAAGCACCGTGTGCGTATCAAGGCCTGACGTGTCTGAATCCTAATTCCTTCTGGCCCTGAAGCAGAGAGAGTCAGACTCGTTGCTCGCCTTGAATCCATGACACTAAAATCTACAAAATCAAGCCAGAAATCCTGGTGCAGTTGTGGACTGGGACCTAAATTTCCACAGTCCCATACAGACAATTACTGAACCAGCCAACTACCACCTTAAAGACACAGCAAGAATGAAAGGACTTCTGTCTAAACAAGATACAGAAAAACTTGTTCATGCCTTCACTTTCAGCAGGATGACTACTGTACCGGCGTCTTCACAGGTCTTCATCACCCAGACCGCCACAGCCCGTCCAGAACGCTGCTGCCAGAGTCCTCACCGACACCAAGTGGATCACGTCACGCCGGTCCTTAAACCACTGCACTGGCTCCCAGTGTCACAGGGCAGATTTTAAAATCCTGGTACTTGTCTACAAAGCGCTAGACTTGGGCCTAAATATGTCTCCGACTTACTTGTACGTTACGCAGCATCCGGACCCTCAGGTCATCTGGGACGGGTCTACTCGGGGTTCCCGGTGTCAGAACCAAACAAGATGAAGCAGCACTTAGTTTCTGTGCTCCCCACCTGTGGAACAAGCTTCCTGAACACCTGATCTGTGCAGAAACAGTCAGCTCAGGGTGTAGAACATTAAAGATTGCAGTAAATTACATATCTAACCTCCTTTTAATCTTTAAATATTTGCTTGTTTCTGCTTTTGTTTCTGTTTTTATTGTCTTTTAAATGCAATTTGAACGTCGTCTTAATGTCCTTTTGAATGTCTTTAATTAGTCTAGGCCTGTAAAGCACTGAATTGCATTGTGTCTGAATGATGCTATATAAATAAAGTTTTCTTGACTTCAGACGTCCTCTTCAGAGATGGAGAACCTGTCAGAAGGACGACCGTCTCAGCAGGACTCGGTCAGTCAGGCCTGTATGCTTGAGGCTGGACAGAAGCCCGAAGCCAGAAGCCGGAAGCCAGAAACCTGTTTGGAGTTTGCTTGGAGACAAAAACTGAACCCTCTGGAAAGGACTCCAAGTGCTATGTCTGGTGAACACCAGGTGCTGCTCATCACCTGGTTGATAGCATCCCTACAGAGGTTCTCAGGGGCAGGGACAGTGACACTGGTCAGACCCGAGGGAAGGATGAACGCAGCCAGACAGAGAGAGGCCCCTTGACGAAAAGCTGATCCAGAGTACAGGATACCCGATACCGGGGCGACATTGACCTGAAGCAAGGAGCAAGGAGCAAGACAACACTGGGGTGGGTTCAGGACCCGTCTCTGACTGCCCCCGAGTGGCCCAGCCAAAGTCCAGACTTAAACCCCACAGAGCATCTGCGGAGAGACCTGAAGATGGCAGTTCAGTCGCTTCCCGTCCAATCTGAGGGAGCCTGACAGGATCTGCCAGGAAGAATGAGAAACTTTCCGACTCACGATGCAAAGCTTGTAGAGACTAAACCAAGAAGACTGGAGGCTGTAACTGCTGCCAAAGGGGCTTCGACAAGGAGCTGAATGAAGGGTCTGAGGAATTCTATAAATGAGAGATTTAAGTTTTCCATTTTTAATGCATTTGCAAAAATTTCTAAAAACCTGTTTTCACCTGGTCGTTATGGGTCACTGAGTGTAGATCAATGGAGAAAATGACAAGTTCATCCATTTCAAATGAAATCGATAACATAATAAAGGTCTCTAACACCGGAAGCCTCTGGATCTAAAAAGCCTTTCATAGGACAACGTGCGACACCACTCTAGGAATGACGGCAGCGCATAATCCCTCCTGTGTGCGGACTCGATCTCAGCTCCCAAATTACACAAGAGCTCCAGATGTTTCCCGAGTCCGTCGGCAGCCGGCAGCAAGCGGAGGCGGAGGACCCGGTTTCCAACAAAGATGAGGGATTTCACTTGTCAGAGCTGGTTGGATGAACTGAACCGGACAGGAAATGCGTCAAGCGAATCAGCCAGTCAACGGAGAGACAATCAGCAACCCAGCGAGCGACTGAGCATCTCCGGTTTCAGATTCTAAAACGTGATAATTCACTGCTTTTCTGCGGGTTGTTGGTCGGACACAACGAGACATCAGAGTTCTCTGACATTTTATAGATCAAACAATTCACCGAAAAGATAATCTGCTTGATTGACGGATAATGAAAATAACTATTAGCCGCTGCCTTGATTTAATACTGATAGAGGCAGGTTCATATTAAACAGTGGGCGTCCTCTTCAGTCTTTTAGTTCAAGAAACATTGATTTTGTCTGTAAATGTCCTAAATGCTCATTTTTTATCTTTAATTTTAAATGAACTCAATTTAAACTATTTCACACACACATGAAATATCCAGAATGTTTTTAAAATTGTTGTTCTTCCTTACTTGAACTACATTTTGTAACTGATTTCTATTGCACACAGCCTGGATTAAAGACGTCCTACTGTGTGTGGGCAGATGAGGTGGACGTCCACGAAATGTTCCTTTTTTCCTGTCGTTTCTGCCTTTACTGGCCTTCCTGTGTCTTTCGGTTTCAGAAACATCCTGCTTTTCGCCGTTCTGTGTGAAATATTGGCAGGTTACAGGCGAAGAATCCTGCTGTTGAGTTTAGTTGCCGGGTAACGTTGGGATAATCAGGATACTTGGGGCAAAAAACCCAGATGACGCTCATTTTATCAGGTGTTCCCTAAAAAACGATGCACGTTTTTTCTGAAACACCTTTGAAACTGTAACGCACTGAATATTTCCCAGGTGACCCACGAGAAAACCTGAAATGGAAGTTTCATTCATTTCATTTCACCTGTGGAATCAGTGACTCGTGCTGCAGCAGTGGAAGGTAACTGAGTACGTTTACTTCAGTACAGATCTGAGTACTTGTATTTTACTGGAGTACTTTTAATTTCACTCTTACTCTCTACTTGGGCTCGGCCACATTTCAGAGGGAGAGGTTGAACTTTTTACTCTATTACATTTCTCGGAAAACTTAAGTCACATCACAGATTCAGATTTTTGCAAAAAGCAGTAAAATGCTGCTTTTTCATTAACACGTCACCAAGAATAATGAAGGAGCAGTTACCGAGTACTTTTACTTTAAATACTCTACATTTCCCCGAGTATTCCCAAACGGTTGCAATGTACCACTTCTATAATGTGGCGTCAGTACTTGTGCTGGGGTAAAGTATCCGAGCACGCTGCCCTGATCACCTGGGTCAGAGCAGCCTTCAGGCCTCCTCACGGTTTCAACACCTGAGACCAACGACTGACTGAGCAGCGTCGAGTCCACACGAACTCACCTGTCGCTGTCGCTCCGGCGCGCGCACACGCCATCCTCCTCCTCGTGTCTCCGGTGAAGGAGCTGGACCACCTGAAAATACCAGTGCCGGCCAGCAGGCCGAATCCCTGACGTCACTCCAGGTGAGCGTGTGCGCACTTTCGGGGCGGGGCAATGATCAGTTTCCACTCTGATCAATAGAGGATGGTGATATTGATACTTAATTACAGTTAACGGGGATATTTAACACGAACGTCTGAGTGATTTTCAAATTGGAGCCACTGGTTTTTCCGCGGCTTTTGACCACATCTCAGAGTCTTCATCAGAGGACTGCGTTTGAGCCAACTGAGCAAAATCTAGGCCCTGAAACGAGAGTTAAGATCGCGTTTACTGTTTGCAGGGTCAACGGCGGGATGGGACCAGACTGAAGGTGGGAGCTGGAGCGACGAGCTGCCGAAAGGATCCAAGGCGAGGACGCCGTCGTGCGGACCTGTCGGAGGCCTCGGGGCAAACGTCCCCGCTGGTCTTCATTCGTTTAGGCTCAGCTGTAGGAGGACGCGCCGCATATCGCATCGGCACAAAAGGACGGAGTCATAGGTAAGCTCTAGGTAAAACTGAGCAAAAAGCATCAAGCCAAACCCAGACAGACACGCAGACCCTCCGGTGAGAGGCTGAGAGAACTACACACGCTTCCGGTTGGTCATCCGACGTGTAAAGAAATGAATGGAATAAATATCAGTGTGTGTGTGTGTGTCTGAGGCCCATCTGCTCTCAGAGGGGCAGTGATACCAGCTCTCTTTTCAGTCTGGTCATTAGACACCGTCCGTGTTCACCACAGAAACACCGTCTCCTGATAATGTCCAGTGTGTTTCTCTGCGTAAATACACGCTCGGTGGCCACTTTATCAAGTACGCCTGTACTTTCTACTTCAGCTCGGTCGCGCATCCTGCGTTTTGGACGCTATGTTGTGTAGGCTCCGGTTCGTGTCTGTATTGTCAGAAACGTGTGAGTCCAGGTCTCGGTTTGTCACCGAGCTCGGAGTTGAAGGAGCCGTAGTACCGCAGGACCGGAGCTGCCTCTGCCGGTCGCACACCGGAGGGGTCAGAACACCAGAGGCAGCTCTGACCAGACCCCGAGCTCGGTGAAAAAACCCAGACCCAAACCAGCGGCTGGACCAGCATCGTCAAAGCCGAGTTAGTGGCAGGACAGCTGCGCCTAATAAAGCGGACACCGAGTTTCGCTGCATGTAGGCAAGACAGAGGAGGCAAGCGGAGAAGAACACGAAAGGAGCCGTCACGGCTAACTCGTTTTTTATTTGCACGTCCAATGAGTGTTAACAAACCCAACACAGAGGTTAGCATCCAGGTCTACAGCAGGGGGCGCTCAAACACACTAAAGCTCCGAGGACATCAGACAGGAAGGAAACCAGCGAACATCTTCACATCTGTACAAATCTACAGTCAGGCCACAGCGTTGTCCAGAGTCCGGGGGGAGCGTGGAAAGCAGGCGTCGCTCCTCACAGCTGCTGATGCTGCGGACAACAGCTGCCTGAGGGCTTTCTGTCGGCTGTCTGCGGCCTCCTCAGCACTTCTTCACATCTCTGGGACTTCAAGTCCAACCTGGCCCTACACAGGTCGCTCATCTGAAGTCTGAGTCTGATCTGCCGAGCACATTCAAGGTGGATTAACTTTAAACTGGGACTAAAATGTGCTTTAAGACTAAGAGTTGGAGAACAGAGAGTCGACTCTGTGGACTCAAACTAAATATTAAAACCCAATTCCAGCTTCACTTCGCACAAATATTCACTGGGCTTTATAAAACACGCCCGTGTGAAACCAGAACAGCTGCAATGGCGCCACCAGCTGGCCGATTAAATCCTTTCTGCAGGGAAACGTTCACGGGGAGAAATCCTTTACAAACCAGTGCAAATTAGAGTAGAAATTTGGTCAAAAAGAGAATGCAAATGTACAAAATGAGACAGAGAGAGAGAGAGAGAGAGAAAGAAGAGAGGAGAAGCAGAGGGGAGCTGTGGCTTGGCCAGTGATGATTTTACACCAGTTAAGATCCCAAATGAATTATCTCCAGGTGACAAACAGGACCCTTGTTTGGTTTCATTACATTGTCCTGAGATCAGAACTTGATTTTCTTCTCTCAAAACCACGACTTCAGCAGCAAGACTCTACCGTCCTGACACGGAGACTCTGCCTCCGTGACAGGCGGCAGAGCTCGAGCGTCTCGTTTTCCTGGAGAAAACGCTGCTCACATTTACTTGAAAGAGCCTAGAGATCGGGACTCCACGATCGGGTCTTCTGTAGATATTAAAGTTTCTGCTCAAGAGCTTGGACCTGACAACTTAGGTGTGGGATGACCTAGTACGCCGAAGTGTCATCAGACCTGGAGCACGTACACTCCGGATCTCACAAAAACATTAGTCCGCTGGGAAATTCCCCTCATCAGCACAGGAAGTCCCGTATGTCCACATCAAACCATTTTTATATCTTTACCCTTCGGACTCTGAACACCAAGAGGGCCGAATCCAGAATATGAAATAAAACACTTTTAGTACGACTAAACGTCTTCAGATTTATTTAAGGTAAAGCTTCGTTGTCTGCTGTTCTCGACCGTCACACACGTTTATGTTAAAACTAAAATAAAATGCACGTGTGCAGATTTTCAGATGTGACTTTACCGGGTCATTTATCCATTTTATCTTTGAAGCTCCCCTTCCTCTAGCCTCTGATTCTATTCTGCTGATATTCTGATGTATTTCCTTTGTACTTCTACTCTTTGAGACGAACCTTCCTGACCTGTGAACCGCTTTGAGATGTTAATCTCTGACCTCTGGTCGGGCTGGATGGTGACCCACACCTGTCATCATATGACCTGACCCCGATCCGGTTGCAGTTCATAGGTCATCATTCTGTACGTCATATTCAAACTTAGAGATGGTTCATGGATAAGTGAGTCCCAGTTCATCTAAAGACAACAGGCCTGAAATAGACAGAAGCCACCACAGCTGCTCTCTGCTTCCTCAGGAGAGTCTTGAGGATCTTGTAAATTAAATACCAGAGGAAATGCATTCATGTTACAAACACGTATTTTACATGGTCTCACAGTCTGCTTGTCTTCATGAGCAGAGCTGGATTATTAGCATCTACAGTAGTCTTCAGTAAAGAGATGTTACCCACAGATTTAAATCCACATCCACGTTAAAATCCACATCGTAATGAGGGTGTACGGTGTCATGGTGTAAATATTGAAGTCCACTTCCTCCAGGATCAGGACCAGACGTACATTCTGCTGCAGGAATGGTGAATGACCATGATGTTTAATCTTCTTCATTAGGAGCTGAACCGTCACACTGCAGGCGCAGGGAGCATGTTGCCGACTAAAAAATGGAAAATATTTCACCGTGTGGTCGAGTATCAGGAGCGAGACGTGGGAGGTCTGTAGCAGTTTCTTATTCGGTCCTACTGAAGAGCAATTCTACTTGGATATATTCAGCGTTTAGTTATATGCAGTGTTACTGAGTATTTGAATTTTTATCAGGTGTTGAACCTTGTCTTCTATCAGAGAGAAAATTTCTACCTGTCAATCAGTCAGCAGTTCTCAACTCTTCATCTGGAGTTTTTTTGTTTTTTCTTTTTGGACAGACATGCGATGAACTGCATGACAACAACAGCAAGAGGGGAGTCATTTTTTTTACTTGTTTTTCTTTTTTAAATCATATTTGAGCATTCCTTCCCCCAGTCTACACACATCAACAGCCAGGAGACATGAGAAGAGTCTTAGAAATGGATTTCATGGTTTCTATTTTAAAAACAGCTTGTTTCTTTTGTTTATTGGCTGTAGTAAAGAACTGCAGGACTTTTCTTAGACTTGCGAATGTGGAGGTGGTAGAGAGAGATAATAGAGACAGAGAGAGAGAGAGAGAGAGAGTTTAACTATGATCACAACTGTGTGTGTGTGTGTGTGTGTGTGTGTGTGTGTGTGTGTGTGTGTGTGTGTGTGTGTGTGAGTGTGTGAATGTGCTGTACACTGAGTCTTTATTTCCCAGTGGTGTTCACTGGTGGAGTCCCAACCGGTCGGTGGTGTCAGCTGGTATCGGTGGTCCTCCCTCAGTACTCGCTCAGGTTGTGCCATTTGGAGATCTGCCGGCGGGGGTTTTCGCAGACCTCCCTCCAGTGGGAGGCTCCGGAGGGGGAGGGGCTGTGGAGGCCGAGCAGCAGGCGGCCCAGCACCTCGTTCTTGGTGGTCCGGTCGAAGTCGACCACCAGGAACTCCACGGAGATCTCGGGCAGCAGCTCAGGCGGGATGTCGTAGATGAAGGACTCGTTGAAGACCGGGTTCAACGTGCACTTCTTCACATGGGTCTTCTTCTTGGCGATGCGCTTACGTCCGTAGAAGACGTTCACCTTCACGTAGGGGTCTGAGGAGAGAAGAAGAGGGAAATAATGGGAGTTTAAGGTTGGCCTCGACAGGATCAATAAGATCCAGGTCTGATCAGGATCAATCATCGTCGATCGCTGCACAATGCAGCTGGTCAGATTTCTCCTCGACTTGATCCAGACTCGTTCTGCCATCATTCAAACGTAGACAACGATCAGCTCACGAGATCAAGGCGGCTGCAGATTTTGGAGCCCGGGCATGACGGGAAACACCCGGCGCTCCTCTGATCTACGAGCTGATTGGTTCAGACATTTCTCCTGTTAACAGAATAAATGTGACGGTGATCCGAAGACATTCAGCAGCCAGTCTGACAGTCGATCCTAGTGCGAGTCTACAATATGAATATTACTTATCTTATTGTTTTAGGTATCATAAAGTATCGTGAGAGCTACGACTGACGCACAGAACTCTCACTAGGATTAAATGTCCTTGTCTGAGTCCTTGTCTGTCTATGCGTCAGCGTCAATGATGATTAGTAATGACTAATCGTCATTGACGCCGACGCATAATGAATAATGTCGGGTCGCTATTTCTTATTTCGTGTGATATTTGGGATTTTTGTGGTAATGCATATATATTAACAATTATACAAAAAAAACCGCAGCATTCAAATACTGATTTGGACGTCAATTGCCACGGCAACGGTCGAAGCTTCGGGGGCAGTTGGATCCGTCCCAGTTGTCCGTCTCGACTGCAGCTTTTTGTCCCAGCCCCCGGATCTTAAAAAGTGTCCAGGTGAGGAGCACTTTCTCCAGTCTCCAGTGAGCCTGATATTTTGTCTCACATCCAGGGTCAACTACTGATGACGATGGTCCTGATACCAGATATCAATTGCAATGGACACGCTCTCCAGAAGATGCTACGCTACATGGACAAAAGTATGTGGACAGGTGAACACATGAGCCAGTGCAACATGTGACTGTGACTCCACGTTCACCAATGAGCTGTTCTAACAGCCTCCACAGTCCTGGTTTCAGTCTTTCCAGAAGATGTTGAACCTGTTGCAGCGATCTGATCCCATTCAGACACCAGACCATCAGTGAGGTCCAGCCCTGACGTTGGTGATCAGGTCTGGCTCGGTGTAACATGGGGTTGAGGTCAGGACTCTTGCAGGCCAGTCAAGTTGAGACAGGAAAGGTGCGGACACAAACTGATGGAAGAACACTGTTGTCTCAAATATCCCCAAACCGGGACAAGAAGACCCAGAACAAAAGTAAACCAAAGATACAGTATGTGTAGAGGGCTGTCCAAATACTTTTGGCCACATAGTGAGCTTTGGTGGTTAGACTAACAGAGAGATTTTCAGGGATTTAGACTTGAGCCTTGTTTCATAGCGACAGGAATTCAGTCTTTCTGCAACAATTTGAATCAGCTTTTAGACGGTGCAACAATAAAACCTCCCACTGAATAATAATACCTGAATATGTGGACTATTCTTGTTCCAGTTGGTAAATTTAAAACACACTTACTGTCGTTCTTTCAATGAGATTTTGTAAATTCATTAATGTAATTCATAAATTTGGATATAGAGGGAGCCTCTGTGTGCTTCTCAAAAACACACAGACACAATAGGAAGAATGGATGGATGTCAACTCAAGAAAAGACAGAAAAACACCCTGTTAGTGTAAAAAGAAACACATTTAACTGCAGCGTTTCCAGCTGGGTGAACTCACTTGCTGACAGGCCGGTGATGTCCATCTTGGGGAGGTGTCGAGCCTTCAGGACGACCACGCTGAGGCGATGAGACACGGGCTGGTAGGACAGAGACGCCAGCAGTTCTCCACGACTCTCACACTGAGAACACACAGAGACAAAAACGCTGACTCAGTCTGTCTCATGATACTGTGACATGAAGCACAAGTTCCTTCGGTATAAATTTTTTGTTTTCTCCGTGACTTCACAGTGGATCATATTAGGTCACATTTCACCTCAGGTCATGTATCAGTCTGATTTGACATCATCTCTCCTGTCATCGTGTCAGAAACTCAAACACGGGGCGAATAAAGGTCTGTGTTCAAGGTACGTGACAAAAACTGCAGCTCCTGTGTTTTCTATTAAATGCTTTATTATATTTTACTCTCCTGCACAACTAATGTTATAATTCAGGGTAGGCTGAATGTTGAAAACCCCCCCTTATGTGTCAAATAAACTTCTGTCCAGACAAACGTGGTCAACTGAAATATCAAATGAACAGAAAAAGGGTCAAAGCAGCAGCAGTGTTACAGGTGCAGTTAACCCAAATTTTTTAATAAATGCTTTCTGACTTAGTACCTCTACTGGTCAACACTTCTCTTTGGAAACCCTTTCTACTAGAGCCCGATGGATAAGTCAGCCGGGCTGACTGAGGTCATTCAGAAACAGTGTCTCCATTACAGAGTTTGTCCAGCAGAGAGCACCGACCAGATCATTTTTACGCTATCAACTGTCCCAAACACGACAGAATGTTGGCTGACTTTTAAATCAAATATCAAGAATCAGATCCTTCCCTCCAGTGAGTTCTGTGGATTATCCGGAACAACAGAGACTCTGATTCTGAAAGAGGTGTCACTGTTGAATGTTTTAAATGCCAGTTTTCACTGCTGTTAGCAGTGCAAACTAAATTTTGTGGTGGAGGCAGAAACCTCAGACACAGATATGTCCAAGCCTGGACGACTAACACCAAAACTATCTGACCAAACACGTGCTGCTGGAGGAAAGACAGGACTTATGTCTTTTGTTATTTGGGGAAAACAACCCTCTTTATGTTCTGTTTCAGCACAGCTGTTGTCCTGGCAATTGAATCAATATAAAATACTGATTGAATGGAGAGCTATTGATGCTTCCTGATAGCTGAATCTAATGTGACGATGCAACTTCATCTGCAAATGTTTTTGTGGCTTTTCTTTAAATTTTAAACCCTCAGAGCAGCAGACACTATGTGATGTCAAAGAGGTGATTAAACTGTGTCAGAGTGAGACCTCAGCAGGACAACAGAACGTCTCCGCTGTCTGAGACGTCCATCACTAACACGTTTACATTCTACCAAAAATCCTGCTTTAAGCTGATAAAGACGGGACAACGGTGAGACTGTCACTGGATCTGATGATCTGCACTGGTCTGAGGTCAGACTGGCCTGTTGCCATGGTGACAGCAGCTGTTAGTCAGCATCGGGACGACACAGAGGTTTGTGTTTTAACGTTAAGTGAAGTCACACTGGAAACAGATTCACACTGTCAGGAGGATGCTGAGCTGTGATTTTTGCTTGAAACGATGAATCACTATTATCCCAGTTTTATAAATTATTATTCTAGTCCCAGTTTCCTCTGAGGATTTACCCCTTTTTCTTCAGTGTGATCACTTTATGGTCTTTTTTTATCTGTTCTGAGAAGTGAAGATGCAGCAACTTGGGTGTAGTTTGGACACTAGATTATTGACTGATTATGTGAGATGATGATAATAATAATGTAATAACAAAATAATATTAAAGTCACTGCTGATTGCAGCCTTATAACCTCAAATATAATTTTCCTGTAATGACTGATGACTCTTTACTGAGAAATATTTACACATATTCATTTGGCAGGTTCTTTTCCAAAGCAACCTACAAAAAAACAAAAACAATTATTAAGTAATCAACTGAAAATGTCTTAGACCATCATCCAATTAACTAATCATCTAACGAGGCACAGCAGGAGACAAGAAAACTGCTGGATTATTACTAAATCCTTCTTTTTCTCTCAAAGCAGCTTCACGTTTAAAGGAAAACTCCAGTTAACCACAACCTGAAGAGTTGATAGAAATTACAGGTGGAAATGAAACAAAGCACACAACTACAAATACAAGAGCCAGCTTATAAAAAGACAGAATTACCCTTTAAGAATGTGATCGATTGTGAAGAAATGAACAGGAGACACGGAAAACCAGCTGGACCTGCACTGCGTCTCTGAACCACAATGAGAGCCATCACTCACCTGCATGTTCCTCTTGGTGATCTGCTGGCTCAGGTGGACCCGGCCCGTGCTCGGGTCCACGCCCTTCAGTGGCACCACGGCCTCCCCAATGACATCGTCACGGGCGAAGCGGTCGAAGCTGAGGACCAAGAAGTGCAGGGTGAGCTCGGGCAGCGAGCTGTAGGCCACGCCGTAGAAGGTGAAGGTCTCGTCGAACAAGGGGTCCAGGGTCTTCCTCAGCACGCGGGTCTTGACACGGTGTTTCTTCTCAGGCAGGATGGTCATCTTCACGTAGGGGTCTGAGCTGCCCGCCTGCTCGTCCATGGCGGGGAGGCCCCGGGCCCCGACAATGGTCACCACCAGGGCCTTCTTGGGGAAGTTGTAGTCGACGGTGAGGCTGATGGAGCCCAGGCTGGGCTCCGGCTCCGGGTCCGAGGAGGCGGGGGTGAAGGGAGACGCAGTCTTGCTGCTGGTCTGGCTGCTGCTGGCCGAGCTGCTGTCCAGGCAGCAGTAGTCGGCACGGACCGGCAGCGCCCGCTCCACCCGGGCCTGGTCAGGATCAGGGACTGGCCCAGCGGGGGGAACCAGGTGACTCATCTGCAACTGCCCCGGCATATCCAGGATGTTGTTCTCAGCATCCACCAGCACCATGCCCCTCCCTGCTGCGGGGGCAGTGGTGCAGCCTCGCTCTCCGTCACGGTCGGAGCGGTCGGCCCGTCGGATACCACGCACGATCCTCTTGCTACCGCTGAGGGATTCTGGGTAAATGCTGATGCCCTTCAGCATGTGGATGAACTTGTAGGGCGGGTCCTCGGCATCGCAGTAACGGTCGCCATGCAGCTTGTAGCGTCCAGAGATGCGTAGGTAACGGCGCTGACAGAAAGACCAGAGCAGAACCAGAACCACCACAACCAAAACCAGAACACCAGCTCCCAGGAAACCCGCCAGCACTGGAGACATGGCTGAGACAGAGAGAGGGGGAGAGGCTCAGGAAAACTGGTTGGCACAGAAACATACAGAGATGAAACTGTCGGTCGATTCCTTCATTAGCTGATGAACAAAAAATGAGGATTTTTGAGGATGACATGCTAAAATTGAACTGGTGTCAGTTTCTCCAGAGGCTAAGATTTTCTGCTTTTCTCGGTTTTCTATCACAGTAAACTCAATGTTTCTGGAGGTTGGACTGTTGGGCGCACAAAACAAGATATCTGAAGTCGTCACTTTAGACTCAGTTGGAGTCACAACTAGAAAATAATTTAAAGATATGTGTTGTGAATTAGTATTAAAATTCTTTACTACAGGCTGATATTACTACATGTTCAGGGACTGTTGTTGTTGTTGATGCTGATGTTGTAGTAGGAACGATTCATTGACCAAGTCGAACCAAGTCAAGACGATGATGGATCACATCGTCTGTAACTTCTGATTTTTATCTTCGTTCAACTTTCTGAAATAGAGATTTTTTTTTCTATCACACTCACTGCTTTTGCAGACTGGAACTCAGCAGTGGTAAGTTGCTGAGTTCTAGTGAAAACAGAAGAATGCCACTCCACAAACAAGGAATGGATGTTTGCCGGCATAGAAACATATGCTCTAGTTTTCTTTTCTACAAGGTCATGGAGTGTGATTCACTTTATAATAATGTGCAAATGCAGTGACATCATCCTAAAATATGCTGACAGGGACAGAAAACTCCTTTTTTTCCCATCACCATGAATACAGTATACAGTACATATATATGTATGTATATATATATATATATACACACATATACATTCTGTCCATACACACCGATCAGCCACAACATTAAAACCAGTTACCGGGTTTAATATTTTTGCTGATATTTGTCTACTTTAAGTACTACTGAGTACCCATTATGCTGAATGACCTGTTTCAGAATTATATATATATTATATTAATGCATTATAACTATTGGTGCACTTAGGTACTTGGCATTTTTGCTTAAAAAACTAAAAGGGTCCTTTGATTATCAAATAGTTGCAGTTCTACTCTGTCGCACCTGTAACCACATCCCACAGTGATGTCACAGTATCCCAGAGTACACTTGTGCTTCACTGCAGCCAGGTGAGAAATTATACCACTGGTTGTCAGTAACACAAGATTTACAGGGCGGAGATATCCTGACTTTAAGTCCGTACTATGGATCCAACTCCAAAAACACTGGACCCTACATTTCCCAAAATGCACCTGGATAGCATTCTCCAAAAACCTGGCGTCTAAGCTGACATTTGGAACCCCAGTATTTAACCACAGCAGGATTTAACATTCACAGAGACGTAGGACAGTATCACGGTCATGCTGAGTCACTAGTGATGCTAACGCACGGTGATGTCATTACATGGTGACGTCACGTTTATAAACAGCTACATCACGTAAAAACACAGTGATGTCACCACATCGTCCCTCCTGAGGTCTCATTAGAAACAGACTGTAACCCATCTGATCCCTGCTGAGAGGGGGGGGGGGCTTGATGAGGAGGAAAAAAGAGGAGCGGGAGGAGGAGGAGGAGGGCTTGTGGAGGTCTTTGTTTGCTGTGTACAGAGGAGTATTGTTGTCCTGATCTGCCCCACGAGGACGCACTGATGCTACAACACACACGCGTACGCGCGCAAACGCTCGCGTGCGCGCACACACACACCCACATTATTCTAAACTTGTGAGGAGCCTTGACAGAAACCATCTCTTAAGCTAAATCTTACTGATCCTAAAACAGGCCTTTGACTCAGTCAAGACTGGACAAAATGTTCTCACTTTCCAAACCTGAACCCTGAATCCACACCAGATGTCAGCTCTGTTTCAGCGTCGCAGGCACCAGACAGTAGGCGTGTGTCATATCAGACTGTTGATGGTACTACTGGTATAAATCACAGTGTGATATCAGGTGACGGTAATCGATCAAGCAGTAGGTTGAAACGTCAGGAAAAAATCAATCATTCAGAGGTTTTACAAGTTGGTAAAAGTAGAGGCTAACTGCAAGTCCGCTCAGGAGGCGTTTGCGTCCCGTGTGTCAGTCGGCCGTCTCACAACTGTCTGATAAAACGGATACGAGTCTGTTTTCATCAATGCTGCTTCTACACAGGCTGAAAGACCGGCTCGCACTACACACGCGTGAACGTGACGCCGGGCTGAGGGTGAGGAGGAAGTCAACACACAGTAAGAGGGGCACAGACGGCTGCCAGTCAAACCACAGCTCAGGGGTATCAATGGACATAGCAAAGCCAGAACTGTGACTGGCTGACTCGATGAAGGAATGTCAACACAGGTATTACTCCAGGGCTATAAATCTAAACACAGTTACTGTGGGGGATACGAGCATAATACAACCCGATCATACACAACATGTGTGCCTGGTGCTCAACTATGAATCAAAACCCGCGCTGGAGGCTCCTTCGGTGGAACTCCATCAACATATAAATCCAGCTTGAGTTTGATAATCACCAGCTGAATAGGGTTTATATTACATATAATATATAATACTTATATATATGCAATATATATACAGTCTGCACAGAATTGTGCTGGGTTTTTATCGGTATCTGAATACTGCCGTACACATCACCACCATCACCACATCAGCTGACATTACATTACTACTAATATACTGTAATCATATATATATATATACGGCAGTTATATAAACCATGTCATCGAGAATATTGTTTTCACAAAAGTACCCAAACATGTCTCCCTACTCTAGTAGACAGCAGCAGATGTAAGCGGTTTAGAGACAGATGTGGATTTTACACTTCACTAAACACAGCGGAGAAAAAAGTGCAGGGTTGGCATCTGGAGTCAGTATGGATCAATCCATTTGGAGGAACAGAAGTGTAGTGACATTTCAGTAAACGCTGTCAGTGTGGACAGTCCTTTAAAGTCTGACTGGTCCTCAAGGTGTGTCCAGACCGTTTGTATTTAACCCCAAACAACCAACTGTACCAACTGTGGAGACGTTAGTTAATTCACTCAATCAAAACTAGGGCTGAAAATAACCATCATTTTGATCATCAATTCATTTGCCGATTATTTTTTCTTTATAATTAATCCATTAAATTGTTTTGTCAATAAAATGCCAGAAAACAGTAAAAAAATACCCGTTATAGTTTCCCACAGACCACATTTGACGTCTACAAATGCCGACCAACAGCCCAGAGATATTCAATTTAATAAAGAGTGACAAAAAAAGCACAAAATCTTCTACAAACAGAAATTATTTTACATTTTTGCTTAAAAAATTATTAAAATGATTATTTGATTTTTAAAAATACTAGTAGAATATAACAATTTTCCTATTTCGAGACAATTAAAGATTAAAAGAGCAGTCGATGAATCAAGATAACAAACAGATGAATCGATAATGAAAGTAATCATTAGTTGCAGCCTTAATTGTAAAACTGCTCTGATAATCATCACAACAGTGACTTCACCCACATTAATCACAGCTATTAAACAGCTGTAATTATTTTCCCGCTTGTTTCATTTCAATTAATTCTATAATAACACATAAACACATCACTGATTAAACTCTAAAAGCTGCTAAAACGCGTTAACATTTATCTGCAAGAAAATCGGAACCAAACTCTGAGAAATCCTGCTTCCTGTTGTTGTCGGCTTCCATTCAGACTCCATCAGATGAGGTCATGTTTTGGAAAGAGCTGAAAGCAGCTGAGCTCGCTGCCTAGCAACACTCACTCACACACACACACACACACACACACACACACACACACACACACACTGAGCTGTGTTAGCTCCATGATGAACTAACAGGACTCACAGTGACAGTCAGAGTTCCTGATCCACAGCAACAATAATAATCATTTATCACATCCAGTACCAGCTCCTTATTGGCTGGATAAGAGCCAATAGGACGTGAGCACTGCATTAGACAAATTATTTTACTGAATCCTACATTTGAACCAAAATCATCAAAACAAAGCGTTTCCTTGTCTGAGGACCAGAAAGAACCATTTATAAAAGAGCTGCAACGATCGGTCGATTGACAGAAAATTAATCTGCAAAAATCTGTCGTTCGTTTACTTCCTCCCTCTAACTGATTACTTAGTTCCAGCTTTTCAAATCTCTCGGATTTTCTTTTTTTCTCTTTTTTCTGTCACAGTAAACTCAATCTCTTTTTAAAGAGAAGTTTTAAACTGACAAAACAAGACTGACGACGACACCTTGGATTCTGCACAGTTGTGATTGGCTTTTTTTTTCCTGACACTGTGTAAATCAAATGATTAATCAGTTAATCAGCTATATAATTAGTAGATGCTGAAACGAATGATTAGTTGTAGTCCTAATATGAATTAAAAACCCGATGCATTGTTTCATTTTTACTACATCTAAAATCCAGTTCAAGCAATGTGTCTGAAGTCCGGTACCCAAGGAGGTTCAGTTTAGCGGGATAGAAGACTACGCAAACCGACCAATATTCAGGTTTCAGAAGCTGGAAACAGAGAATTTTAGCATTTTTGTTTTTAATAATGACTCAATACAATTGATCAATTATCAAATTAATCCTGCTGCAATGTCTCTCCTCCATGACTCATTTGAAGAGGTCTGGTTATCCTGTAAATGAAGACAGGTGATTCTGGTAGAGAAAAAAAGAAAAGTATTCCGATGCTTTACTTTAGTAAAAGTACTAATAGTACACTGTATTTTTATATATCATTAAATGATTATCTAATGATAGTTTACTGTTGTATCTGGTCAAATTTTTAACTACTCTGTATGAGACTGCAACTAATGATTATTTTCACTATTAATTAATCTGCTGATTATTTTTTCAATTAATCCATCGTTTGGTTTGTAAAAAAGGTGAGAAATACCGTCACAGTTACTAAGAGCTCAAAGTGGCACCTTCACCGTGTTTGTTTTATCCAACCAACCATCCAACCCTCAATAATGTTAAAACTAAATGACAATTATTAAAATTATTTGAAAAGAAAAGCAGCAGATCCTCCCATTGGAAAAGCTGGAACCAAAAAATGACAGTGCCAATCAATTTTCTGTCAGTCAACTAATCAGTTAACCTCTGCTTGTTTTTACTGTCAGGTAGTTTCGTCTATAGAAAAAGGCACAATACTGTAAAAGCTGTCGATATGTTTTACGTGTAAAAGTATTCACTTTTTCAAGTACGTAAATCTAGTGCAGTAGAAAGTACAAGATTTCTCTCTGAAATGAGTAGAAATATAAGGAAAAGAAAATACTCGAGTGCGAGTAGAATACTACCTAAGTTCAGTACTCGAGTAGATGTACTCGGTCTCGTTCCGCCAGTGTTAACCGACCGTGTCTCAGCGTTTCCCCCTGGGCGCGAGGGGACGAGTCTCGGGGGTGTCAACAGTAAAACCTGCGGGTGTGTCGGGTTCGCCCCCCCCCGTGCCGGGCACAGACACGACGTCATCCGGTACCCACCCCGATTGGCACGCGCACGCACACCGAGGCCCACGAGAGCGACAGACGGTGCGTAGGAGCACGAGAACGCCCTGTTTACCGCGTCTGACGGGACGACGGCATTTTCGTTAGTACAGATTCATCACAGCGACCTGTCGGCTGCACTCTTCTCCGTTTTCTCGTTGTTTGTTTCCCGTTTTGTTAATAAAATCATTTTTATCATCGATTCCAACCCGCCCGGTGTAAAGTATTCACCTTTAAGCTGATTAAATCGAGCTGATAACGACAGTCGGGGCCAAACGATCGCACACGAAGGATCCAAATGAATGTGCTGGCGTGATAACGCTCTTTTTAACTGGCTGTAGACAACTAACCGAGATGACACAGGACATTTTAGACGCACACACTCGTTGTAACTCGTTGATAAAACCCCACAAAAGCCCGAAACAATGAGTTATTTCGCCGCCGAGCCACAGGCAGATGAAGCAGACAGGGCCTGGCTCTCACCGTAGGTGGGTCCCAGCTCGATGATGTCCGCCATTTTGTGGATGTGGGCAGCGGGATGCGGGAGAAGCGCACGGAGATGGAGAGGACACCGACTGACTGCTGCTGTCCTTTACTTCACATCCATAGAGCGCCGACGACAGAGAGGGGAATCACCGAAAACAAGCCGCTGATTCGGTAGGGAAAGCCTGCATACGTCCGCTGGCCGTGCCGTGTCCGTTCGGTGCGTCGGTGTCTCTGTCGGTGCTCCGCTCGGTGCGCAGTGATGCTCGCGGGAGGATGCAGGGAGGCTGCGCGGAGGAGCTCGCGATGAGACTGGACCGAGATCGTCTATTGGAGAAGAGGAGGCACTCCACCCCGCGACAGTAGGGGCATCATTCCCCATTGTTTGTAGTTCTTCATAGAGACAGCCCACCAAAGATCCGCTGCGGTGGAGACGTGCTCAGTAGGGCTGCAACCAACGGCCATTTTGGTTATCGACCAATCTGCCGATTGTTTTGGGGTTTTGGGTTTTGGGTTCATTTTGTTTATCTAAAATACTGTCAACAAATAATAAAAAATGCCTGTTATAATTTCCAAGATTTCAAGGTGACATTACAGAAGTCTTGTTTTGTCCCACCAGCAGTTAAAAAACCGATACCATGTTTGACAAAGAGGAGCATCGAATCATCACATCTGAGAAGCTACACGCAGCAAGTATTTGTGCTTTAAACAGGACGATTCCATTATCAAAACAGTTGCTCGTTAACTTCCTGTCAACCAACTAATCGATGATATCTGGTACCCAGAGCTTGTACTTCCGTAAAAGTGCTAATACCGACGTGCAGAGGTACTCTGTTACAAGTACAAGTCAATGTATCAGCATCAATATATTCTTTAGCCCATTTCAGAACGACGTACGTTACATTAATGAGTCATAAGTCCTGGTGGACTCGGGTACAGTCTCGCCGAAGGTTCAGACAGTCACTGATTGAGTTATCACAATCTGGACTTCACGGTGTTCTGGCGACATTAAAGCAGCGCAAACAACAGGTTGATCTTTGTGAGGCCGGCAGCCTCTAAACGGGACGTTACAGCCTCTAAACGGGACGTTACAGCCTCTAAACGGGGTGGTGCTGCCTCCAAACGGAGCGTTACAGCCTCCAAACGGGGCGGTGCCGCCTCCAAACAGAGCGTTACAGCCTCCAAACAGAGCGTTACAGCCTCCAATCGGGATGTTACAGCCTCTGATCGGGACGTTACAGCCTCTAATCGGGACGTTACAGCCTCCAAATGGGGCGGTGCCGCCTCCAAACGGGGCAGTACCGCCTCCAAACAGGGGATGGTACCGCCTCCAAACGGGGCGTTACAGCCTCTAATCGGGACGTTACAGCCTCCAAACGGGGCGGTGCCTCCCAAATGCGGGTTAGCCTACAGCCAAAGCGGTGCCGCAAGCAGGGAGCTTTGCTAAGGTTTCTCTCCTCTGCTACAGTCGATCAACTATTTATTCAGTTGCACCAAACGGAAAAAAGCTGCTGCTTCACTGAGCACAGAAAGTTGAGAACCATAGAATAAAACAGGAATTTCATGGAGAAAAAAAAAACAAACAAGCGGAAGGAGGAGGGGAGGAGGCGGGTGAAGCTTAATGTTTTTTTTGCACATTAACAGAAAGCGTGAATGCTGAACCCTTTTTAATATCCCATCACTGCTCGTTACTGGCTCCTCTTCTTCTTTCTCCCGTAGTTTTGTTCTTCTTCGTCTCTCCTCTTAAGCTTTTCTGCAGGTGTTTGCCCCCTGGTGTGCCAGAGTCCCCTCTGTGTGACTGTAAACCACCTACTGCCCCGTGATCCTGCTCAACACCCACTGCTTCATTTATTATGATTATCATTACTGTTATTATATTTAGTCTGATTATTGGTATTATTGGACCTATGATTATAATTATTAGTCTCATTATTGTTACACATTTTTATGTGGAACCCCCCCCCCAACCCTCAACCCATCTGGCTCCTTGCAGCACAGGATCGCTCGCACTGTGCTGTAGTTTCCGAAAATGTGAGCAGAGTGAGATGTCTCCACCACATCTCCCTCAGCGAACTGGTCCTCGCGGGAGTGGAGACTCCGCCCCCGGTGCTGCGTCATCACTGTTAGATAATAAATAGGAATTGTACTTTACTTTAATGTACTTTAATGTACTTACACCATATTTATATGTGCTGTTAAACTCAGACAAAACTGAAGTTATTGTGTATCAGAAACACCTTATCTAATGATATAGTTACTCCAGATGGCATCGCCCTGGCCTCCAGCACCACTGTTGGGAATCTGGGAGTTCTCTTTGATCAGGATACGTCCTTTAATTCTCACCTAAAACAAACTTCAAGGACTGTCTTTTTTCACCTATGTAACATTGGAAAAATCAGGCAATTCCTGTTTCAAAAAGACGCTGAAAAACTAGTCCATTGTTTTTACTTCTAGGCTGGATTATTGTAATTCCTTATTATCAGGCTGTCCAACCAAGTCTCTAAATACTCTACATCTGATCCAGAACGCTGCAGCACCAGTACTGACAGGGACCAGGAAAAAAGATCACGTTTCTGTGTTAACTTCTTTGCATTGGCTCCCTGTAAAATTCTGAATATAATTTAAAATCCTCCTCCTCACCTACAAAGCCCTTAATGGTCAGGAACCGTCATATAGAACCCTATTACCCCAGTAGAACACTGTGCGCCCAGAATGAAGGCTTACTTGTGGTTCATAGAGTCTCCAAAAGTAGACTGGGAGGCTGATCCTTCAGTCATCAAGCTCCTCTACTGTGGAACCACCCCCCATCTCTCTCTCCCCCCCCCCCCCATCTCTCTCTCTCCCCTCCCTCCCTCCCCCCCCCCCCCCATCTCTCTCTCTCCCCCTCCCTCCCTCTCTCCCCCCCCCCATCTCTCTCTCTCTCTCTCTCTCTCTCTCTCTCTCCCTCTATCTCTCTCTCTCCCTCCCTCCCTCTCTCTCTCTCCCTCTCTCTCTCTCTCTCCCTCTCTCTCTCTCCCTCTCTCTCTCTCTCCCTCCCTCTCTCTCCCCCTCCCTCTATACCCCACCCCCCCTCCCACCACGACCCAGGTTCTGTTCAAGGTTTCTACCTGTTAAAGGGAGGTTTTCTTGCCACTGTCGCCCAGTTCTTGCTCATTAGGGGATTGTTGGGTCTCTGTAAATCTAACTCTGTAAATCAGAGTCCCGGTCTAGACCTGCTCCACATGACGAGTGCCCTGAGGTGACCTCTGTCATGATTTGGCTGCTATAGAAATAAAACTGAACTGAATTGAAAAACGCACTCTAATGTAGATGAGAAGGATTTATACATCAAACAAAGAGCTGCAGTGGTTACACAGGAAATCATACGTTTAACTACATGATCTGTTTGTTATATGTTTATCTCAACTGTAATTTCTTGTCTTTCTGTCAGTGACTTACTATTTCTATATTTCAAGTCAGATTAAAGCTGCTTTCCTACATTATATTGTGAATTGTTGCTGTGTGCTTTCGGCAGATATTCCGTGTAGAACTCCACATTTCTGTTCCATGGATTGGATTTGATTTGGTCTTATCTTGTCGTGCTGCTCGGTTTCAATTGTGTTCATTCTTTCTTAGTTTTTATTGCAGTGTGAGTCTTTGTTAAGAAATAAACCATAGGTAAAACGTTTTCATTGAGGTAGGAATCCAGGAAATCCTCCCCCCGTCCCTTTCCCCTGCGCCACGGTCAGACCGGCCCTCGGCCGCCGCCGCATCGGAGGACTGTCCGAAAATCCATTAAGTTTTTACCGGGCCTCTCTGCGTCCCTGTCGGTCAGGTGTGCACATATACACAGACGTCTTTGGCATAACGTCAGAACGGTTATTTCTTCACATTCTGTTGATAATTTTAATTCTAATTCTAATGTTTTAAACTAAAAATACTTACATATTCCCCCTTTAAAATGCGATGACATGTCAGTGATGTGTTTGCGACGGAAACATCAGTTGGTGCAGGTCTAAAGAAACCTGAGAAAACAGACGGTTGGATGTAGAAGGATCCAGTCTGAGCTGTGGGATGGGGTGTGTTTGCTCGTTTGATTCAGTTGTTGCGTAGATGTAGCAGCCCTCGGGGCCGGAGTCAAAGCTTAGTGCACCGAGCTAGAAAATACCATTGGCGGTCTCAGTTAGCCCCACCCGGGTCAGAAACTCTGACTGTAAACGGAAACGTAGTCCGCCGGGAGCTGGAAGATAGACTGGTCCACGGAGAGCTCAGCATGGGTCACACAGCATGGGTCACACACGCTTCAAATGGCTGCACTGACTTTATTAGGTAAACGCTGACACAATAGGTTCGCCACTTTAAATTAAACCTTTTAATACCACGTAGAATGTAATGTGACACCCATTTCACAGTCTGTACAGTCAAGTACAAGTACTAGTACATGTACTTGACGGTCAAGTACTAATGACCTACAGCCAGCTGCAGACAGAGGTGACTGCTCGACGGTGGTCCTTTTAGATTTAAGTGCCGCCATTGATACAGTTGATCATTGCATCCTCCTCCATCGGCCGGAGACGTGCAGGAATCAGGGGCACGGCTCTCAGTTTTCAACCTTCATACCTTTCCAGTAGAAATCGTTCTGTCACCCTGGGTAACAGTGCAACCCTGTTCTGGCCACCAGGGTGACAAAAAGGAGGCCTGTCATCCCAGGCACAGACTCAAACCAATGTGATGCATCTGGTTTCTCTGAGCCGTTGAGTTCCACTGTTTCCATAAACCATCTAAACCCATCAGTGAGACGCACCGTTGCTCTGGGAGACATGTCCCTTCATCACCACGAACACACACACACACACACTGTAGGTTACTTAGACTCAACAAAGTCGCTGTTTCCTCCTGTTTGTTCGATGAAAAACTACAGTGAGCAGCTGTTGGAGGAAAATGACCGAGACGTTTAGAAATCAAACCATATATATATATATTTATATATGAGGAGGGTTTAAAGATTTCCGTCTTCAGCAGGAACCAACGGGCTCAGAGCAGAGAGACACAGACAGAGGAGGGACGGTGTCGAGAGACGGACTAACACACTGCTGGTTTGGATCTGCACTTGGGATTTGATGACAACAATAAAAGAGAGGAAGAGAGAGAGAGAAAGGGCACATTGGGTGAAGAAGCAGAAGCGAAACTTCGTCTGGTTGGAATCTGAGTTTGATCTTCTTTCACTTTTTTCCTTTATACATTTTATTATCTTTCTCCTTCACTGTACAAAATAATCAATCATGTCTCTTGAAATACAACCTGATTACGATAACTTCATCCGGAAATCTAATATATGTGCATTTATGAAAACGTCAAATATGTAATATATGCACATGACACGTATTAGAAATGCATCGTTTATCCATATTTAAAAACGGAACAATTTCATTTATGGACATAAATGTTGCACCAACATACATGGGCAGTGGTGGTCTCAGACTTTTGGACCCCACTGTACTGTCACATATATTAAAATAAGAAAGTGTCTGGTTTATACATTTATCATGTATTTTAATCAACTACCCTTTCATTTATGCATCTAAAAAATGCAACAAATATCAGTTGCACATTTATGCAAAATAGATGTTGCTCTTCTGTTACATACATGTCAGCTTCACATATGTAACTATTCAAAACGGGAGCTTTTCATTTACGGGCTTAGGAACCTGAATCACTTTAGTCATTTACTCCTACTTTGTGCTCAGATTGGAGCCATCATGTCAACATTTTAAACACAATTTAAAACTGTACATTAACTATATTTGAATGAATGATGATGATGATGAAAAATGTAATGGTATAAAGCTATAATCCTTTTACTCAGTGTTCAGTCCAGGATTTCGCCGAGGCGCTTGCTCCACAAGGTGGCGCTAAATAAACGACTGTTGGTTTCAGGAACTCACTTTCTCGCTTTCCTCTTTTTCTTTTCTACAGGTTAAAGTTCACAATTTCAAGTGTGTGTGTGTGTGTGTGAGGTGTATGGTCACGTATGTAGAATATA